>NC_037682.1:1814998-1887499 GCF_003255815.1 Theropithecus gelada | reverse complement strand
TTTTTTGTATTTTTAGTAGAGACGGGGTTTCACCATGTTAGCCAGGATGGTCTCGATCTCCTGACCTCGTGATCCACCCGCCTCGGCCTCCCAAAGTGCTGGGATTACAGGCTTGAGCCACCGCGCCCGGCTAAAAATGTTTTGTGGCCAGGCGCGGTGGCTCACGCCTGTAATTTCAGCACTTTGGGAGGCTGAGGTGGGCGGATCAATTGAGTCCAGGAGTTCGAGACCAGCCTCACCAACATGGTGAAATCTCGTCTTTACTAAAAATACAAAAATTAGCCACGTATGGTGGCATGTGCCTGTAATCCCAGCTATTCGGGAGGCTGAGGCAGGATTATCGCTTGAACCTGGGAGGCAGTGGTTGCAGTGAGCTGAGATCGCACCATTGTACTCCAGCCTGGGCGACACAGCAAGACAGTATCTCAAAAAAAAAAAAAAAAAAAAAAAAGTTTTACATGCTGAAGACTTTATGTAATGGGTATCACGCTGTATTTCTCTTTCTGTAAATTGCTTTTGAAAAAAATAGGTGCTAGGCTGAAGAGATTTTCTCTAGGGGATACATATGGTTCTAGTTCATTTTCTCCCATCTCCAAATATACATTTACTTACCTATTGTTGATGGACATTTTGTTTCCTTTTTGTTGCTATTTCAAGCAAACTGCAACTTTCTTGCCCAAAGCGCCTCCTGCGGGTGTGGGTGCCTGAAAGTCAGAAGGTTCTTGTGACCAAGCTGTCCTCCCAAGGGGTCCTCCCAGCCAGGTGCTGTCCAACCAGCATTGCCAGAGAGCTCCTGTTTCCCGGCACCCCCACCCAAACTTGCAACTATCAACTTACACCCTTAATGTGGGTGTGTCACTGTGGTTAATCCTCCCTCTTCCTGGTTACTAGCGATGCCGTCCCTCTTTCCATATGGTCACCCGGCGTTAGAGTCTCGTTATTTCATATCCTTGGCCCACTTTACAAAATTGAGATAGTTGTTATTATCATTATTATTAAATTTTGAGATGGAGAGTTTTGCTCTGTCTCCCAGGCTGTAGTGCTGTGGTATGATTTTGGCTCACTGCAACCTCCGCCTTTCAGGCTTAAGCAATTCTTCTGCCTCAGCCTCCCAAGTAGCTGGTATTACGGATATGTGCTACCACGCCCAGCTAATTTTTGTATTTTTAGTAGAGATGAGGTTTCACCATGTTGGCCAGGCTGGTCTCAAACTCCTGACCTCAGGTGATCCACCTGGCTCGGCCTCCCAAAGTGCTGGGATTACAGGCGAGAGCCACCGCGCCTGGCCGAGATCATTATTATTTTTATTGGTGTCCGAAGTTCTTTGAATTTTCTGGATTTTTTTTTTTTTTTTTTTTTTGATGGAGTCTTGCTCTGTTGCCAGGCTGGAGTGCAGTGGCGTGATCTCAGCTCAGTGCAACCTCCACCTCCCTGGTTTGAGTGATTCTCCTGCTTCAGTCTCCCAAGTAACTGGGATTACAGGCACATGCCACCATGCCCAGCTAATTTTTGTATTTTTAGTAGAGACAGGGTTTCACCGTGTTGGCCAGGCTGGTCTTGAACTCCTGACCTCAGGTGATCTGCCCACCTCGGCCTCCCAAGGTACTGGGATTACAGGTGAGAGCCACAGCACCTGGCCTTCTGTTTCTTCTTAACATAGATGTCATTTATTCTAAGTTTTTCAAATGTATTGGGATGTACTTTTCATAGTCGCCTCTGTTTTTGGAGATGGGATCTTGCTATGTTGTCCAGGCTGGGGTGCAGTGGCCATTCACAGGCAGCGTCATAGGTCACTGCAGTCTTGAACTCACTTCTAGCCTCAAGCGATCCTCCGCCTCTGAAGTAGCTGGGACTACTACCAATTAACACATTTGACTACTACAAATCGCTACTGTGTGCCACCACGCCCGGCTTAGTAGCCTGTTTGTTATTTTTAATAACTGCTAAATTTGTCATTATTTGCTTTCTTTTCTTTTTTTTTTTTTTTTTTTTTCGCTTAGTCGCCCAGGCTGGAGTGCAGTGGCGCGATCTCGGCTCACTGCAAGCTCCGCCTCCCGGGTTCACGCCATTCTCCTGCCTCAGCCTCCCGAGTAGCTGGGACTACAGGCACCCGCCGCCTCGCCCGGCTAATTTTTTTTTTGCATTTTTAGTAGAGACGGGGTTTCACCGTGTTAGCCAGGATGGTCTCGATCTCCTGACCTCGTGATCCACCCGCCTCGGCCTCCCAAAGTGCTGGGATTACAGGCATGAGCCACCGCGCCCGGTCTCTTTCTTTCTTTTTTTTTGACAGAGTTTAGCTCTGTCACCCAGGCTGGAGTATAGTGATGTGATCTCGGCTCACTGCAACCTCTGCCTCCCGGGTTCAAGCGATTCTTCTGCCTCAGCCTCCCGAGTAGCTGGGATTATAGACACCTGCCACCTTGCCTGGCTAATTTTTGTATTTTTAGTGGAGACAGGGTTTTGCCATGTTGGTCAGGCTGGTCTCGAACTCCTGACCTCAGGTGATCCACCTACCTCGGCCTCCCAAAGTGCTGGGATTACAGGCGTGAGCCACTGTGCCCAGCCTATTTGCCATTTTTCATCCCTGCTTCATGTTATACATGCTTGTTCTCCTGCCCAACCCTTTTTTTTTCTCATCAGTTTTGCTAAATATTGTTGATTTTTTTTGTCTTTTAAAAGACCAGATTTTGGTATTGTTGATTCTCTTTGTTGTATGTGTTAAACATTTTTATTTAGTTCTGCTCATATCTTTATTTTCTCCATTGTTCTTTTTGTACTTTCTCAACATTGTGAGTGTCGGGGTGCGTGACTGTCTGCTGGACGTGGGGTCAGGCCAGGAGGCGTGGGATAGGGAGTCGCTGCCCTCCGGGATTCCTGTCTCTCCCTCCTTCCTTCCCTCCCTCCCTTTTCTGCAGTCATTTTCATCCAGCTTCTTTCAGCCTTTCTTCATGCTTTCAGGTGAGGGCTGTGTCTTGTGACTACTGTGGGGCTGCTTTAAAAGCTCCCATATTTTGGAGTCTCTGTCCTTTACCTGATGCGCTAAGCCCCTGGGGTTTGCTGTGATTTCTGACATATGTGGGCTGCTGCCTGCCACCCTGTGCATTTCACCGTCCTGTGGTAGAGATTCCTTCCCCTCTTAGATGGAGTTTTTTAATTGTTTAATTTTTTTGTTATTTTTATTTTTGTTTGAGACGGAGTCTCGCTCTGTCGCCCAGGCTGGAGTGCAGTGGCCGGATCTCAGCTCACTGCAAGCTCCGCCTCCCGGGTTCCCGCCATTCTCCTGCCTCAGCCTCCCGAGTAGCTGGGACCACAGGCGCCGCCACCGTGCCCGGCTCATTTTTTGTATTTTTAGTAGAGACGGGGTTTCACCGTGTTTGCCAGGATGGTCTCGATCTCCTGACCTTGTGATCCGCCCGTCTCGGCCTCCCAAAGTGCTGGGATTACAGGCTTGAGCCACCGCACCCGGCCAGATGGAGTTATTAAGCTTTTGTTTTTGTTTTTGTTTTGTTTTGCTTTGACTGACTTAGAAGTTATATACTCTATTCCCATTTTAAGCAGCAACCTTATACATTTCATGTGTATTTTTAAATAAAACATTGTCTACACGTGATGGCCCTCTCTTCCTCCTCTGCTGAGGGTCGTGCAGGGAGCTGGGACAGCTCCTTCCCCTGCCCAGCTCCTGCGACCTCAGCTGTGGGCGTTTCTCCAGCATCTTAGCTCCTCCCACGTTACTCATTATTGTTTATTTACAATCAGTGTTTGCATAAACTCACCACGCAGCCACCATCAACTCTAGGTGTGGTTCTTGCTTACACCATTCTTCTTCGTTCCGGGCTCAGCTTCCTTCTTCCTGAAAACATCCTCCGGAAGTTCCGTCTCCAGCATTCATCAGTGGACAGCCTGCGGTCTCACATGGAGGTAGCTTGTTTCCTGCTGCTGGGCTCAAGCCGTCCTCTCTCCTCAGCCTCCCCAGTAGCTGGGACCACAAAAGCACCACGCTCAGCTAATTTTAATTTCTGTGTAGAGATGGGGTCTCTCTAAGTTGCCCAGGCTGGTCTTGAGTTCCTGGGCTCAAGCAACCCTCCCGCCTTGGCCTCCCAAAGTGCTGGGATTACAGGCGTGAGCCACTACTCCTGGCCTGCCCTCACTTTTGAATAATGCTTTGGTTGGGCACAAAATTCCTCAGTGCTTGAAAGACGTCACCGGCGACTGTTTCGTCTGTTGCTGCCATCAGTTTCTCTGCCCCTCTGCTGGAGTCCCAGTCCCCAGCCTTCTGAGTCTGCTGTGGAAGCTGGAGTCCCTGGCCTTCTGAGTCTGCTGTGGAAGCTAGAGCTGCCTGGCCTTCCGTGTCCACTGTGGAAGCTGGAGTCCCTGGCCTTCCATGTCCACTGTGGAAGCTGGAGTCCCTGGTCTTCCATCTCCACTGTGGAAGCTGGAGTCCCTGGCCTTCTGTCTCTGAAGTCCCTGGCCTTCCATGTCCGCTGTGGAAGCTGGAGTCCCTGGCCTTCCGTGTCCGCTGTGGAAGCTGGAGTCCCTGGCCTTCCGTGTCCGCTGTGGAAGCTGGAGTCCCTGGCCTTCCGTGTCCGCTGTGGAAGCTGGAGTCCCTGGCCTTCCGTGTCCGCTGTGGAAGCTGGAGTCCCTGGCCTTCCGTGTCCGCTGTGGAAGCTGGAGTCCCTGGCCTTCCGTGTCCGCTGTGGAAGCTGGAGTCCCTGGCCTTCCGTGTCCGCTGTGGAAGCTGGAGTCCCTGGCCTTCCGTGTCCGCTGTGGAAGCTGGAGTCCCTGGCCTTCCGTGTCTGCTGTGGAAGCTGGAGTCCCTGGCCTTCCGTGTCTACTGTGGAAACTGGAGTATCTGGCCTTCCGTGTCTGCTGTGGAAACTGGAGTATCTGGTCTTCCGTGTCTGCTGTGGAAGCTGGCTTGCACATTTGATTCTTCCACCTGCTTCACGCCACGTCCTTCTTGGACCAAGAGTTCCAGTTTCCACCGTGGGAGACTCTCCCAGTCTCACCTCTCCTGAGTCTCTCTCAGCTCTAGTTGGACAAATGTCAAATCTACTACATGTCCCCATGTGTCTTTTATTTATTTAGTTTTTATTTTTTGAGATGGAGCCTCGTTCTGTTGCCCAGGCTGGAGTGCAGTGGTAAGATCTCAGCTCACTGCAACCTCCGCCTCCCAGGGTCAAGCAATTCTTCTACCTCAGCCTCCCGAGTAGCTGGGATTACAGGCGCCCACCACCACGCCTGGCTAAGTTTTTTGCGTTTTTAGTAGAGAAAGGGTTTCACCGTGCTGGAGGGTGGTTTCAAACTCCTAACCTCATGATCTGCCCGCCTCGGCTGCCCAAAGTGCTGGGATTACAGGTGTGAGCCTCTGCTCCCGGCCCCCATATGTCTGTTTTTTTTTTTTTAAATAGTTTTATTGAGATAAAATGCACATATCATATAGTTTGTCCATTTAAAAGTCCACAATCTGGCCAGGCACAGTGGCTCACGCCTGTAATCCCTGCACTTTGGGAGGCTGAGGTGGGCGGATCACCTGAGGCCAGGAGTTTGAGACCAGCCTGGCCAATACGGTGAAACCCCGTCTCTACTAAAAATACAAAAATTAGCCGGGCGTGGTGGCACGCGCCTGTAATCCCAGCTACTTGGGAGGCTGAGGCAGGAGAATGGCTTGAACCTGGGAGGTGGAGGTTGCAGTGAGCTGAGATCTTGCCACTGCACTCCAACCTGTGCAACAGAGTGAGACTCCGTCTCAAAAAAATAAATAAATAAAAGAAGACCTGGATAAGTGGAGAAACATATCATGTTCATGGATGGAAAGTCTTAATATTAGCCAGGCGTGGTGGCACATGCCTGTAATCCCAGTTACTCGGGAGGCTGAGGCAGGAGAATTGCTTGAACCCGGGAGGTGGAGGTTTGCAGTGAAATGAGATCGCACCACTGCACTCCAGCCTGGGCAACAAGATTGAAACTCCATCTAAAAAAAAAAAAAAAAAAAAAAAAAGATGAATGATCAACTGGGAGAAGATATTTGCCATTTTCCATATTTATAACCACTAGAGGCTAATGTCTAGACACAAACCCTGAAAATCAACAGAAGAGGACAGGAGGCCCAGAGGAGAAGTGGGTAAAGCATAGGAAAGGACCACCCACAGATGGCTGGTGAGGACGCGAAAAGACCTTCGACCTTGTTTTTAATCAGGGTTAAGCAATGAAAACAAAACGCCACTCATTTTTGAAGAGAATGAAAACCCCTGCAGTCTTGCTGAAGAATAGCGCGTGGTGTGTAGTGAGAGGAGTGAGCAGCAATGGCTTACCTGCGGCATACAGCCGGAGTCATTACGTGGCTTCTGCTCTTCAAGCACGTACAGTGTAATGGGGTCCATCCATCACACAACTATACTAGCTCTGTACACGGCCTTGAGGAGGAGCAATCTTTTTGGTGGTTGTAAATTGCATTTTTTTTTTTTTTGGTATGGCCTTTTGATTCTGGGAAGCACATTCATTCTATGGCTATTGACTTTTTAGATCATGAAAGCATCATTGTTTACTGAAGAAGATGTCGATACGGCACTGGCTCAATGCTTCAGTCGCCTTCCTTCCAAAGCAGATGCTTCTCAAGAAATCTGGGGCCGGGCGCCGTGGCTCACGCCTGTAATCCCAGCACTTTGGGAGGCCGAGGCAGGCGGATCACGAGGTCAGGACATCAAGACCATCCTGGCTAACACAGTGAAAACCCGTCTCTACTAAAAATACAAAAAATTAGCCGGGCCTGGTGGCGGGCGCCTGTAGCCCCAGCTTCTCAGGAGGCTGAGGCAGAAGAATGGTGTGAACCCGGGAGGCGGAGCTTGCAGTGAGCTGAGATCGCACCACTGCACTCCAGCCTGGGCGACAGAGTGAGACTCCATCTCAAAAAAGAAAAAAAAAATCTGTTCTCCCAGACTCCCTGTTTCAGCATCCCACTCATCAGTCATCGAAAACTCGTTCACTAGGTTCACCACTCCTGGGTGTTACGCTGAGGAACAAGGATATTCATCACGGGGGATTCTGTGGCAGCAAAGAGCTCAAAAAAGGGTGATGGATGTGGGAAAGAGGGGGCAGGAATCTAGTGGAACACACTTCAGTGGCCAGAAATAATGCATTGTATTTTCATGTGGCAATACATGCCAAAAGCACCAGATTTGCTTAAAGGGCGAGAAACAGAGCAGAATTTATAACCATCATGAGTGTAGATAACATACACAAGGCTGGACGCAGTGGCTCACGTCTGTAATCCCAGCACTTTGGGAGGACCAGGCAGGTGGATTACTTGAGTCCAGGAGTTCGAGACCAGCCTGGGCAACATGGTGAAACTCTATCGCTACAAAAAATACAAAAATTAGCCGGGTGTGGAGTGTGCGACTCTAGTCCCAGCTACCTGGGAGGCTGAGGCAGGAGGATCGTTTGAGCCCGGGATGTGGAGGTTGTAGTGAGCTGAGATCGCACCATTGCACTCTAGCTCTAGCTTGAACGACAGAGCGAGACCTGTCTCAAAACCAAAACCAAAACCAAAAACATACACATTGAAAAATGTTACATATTTGTCATGACTATATGCAAATGTATGTAAATAACATATGGAAGATGAATTGGAAAGATACCTGCGAGGACAGATGCCTATGGGTGGAGAGGGTGATGGGACTTGAGATAATGATGGAGAAAAAAGTTAACATCTATATAGGATTCATTAGCTCAGGATTGTGATCTAGAAAATTCTCAGCACATATATGATGCATAAATATGTATATATATATATATATTTTTTTTCAGATAGAGTCTCGCTCTTGTTGCTCAGGCTGGAGTGCAGTGGTGCAGTCTTGGCTCACTGCAACCTCTGCCTCCTGGGTTCAAGCAATTCTTCTGCCTCAGCCTCCTGAGTAGCTGGGATTACAGGCGCACCTCACCACGCCCAGCTATTTCTTTTGTTACTTTTAGTAGAGACAGGATTTCACCATGTTGGTCAGGCTGGTCTCGAACTCCTGACCTCAGGTGATCTGCCTGCCTTGGCCTTCCAAAGTGCTGGGATTACAGGCGCGAGCCACCGCACTCAGCCAGGCCTTTGTTTTTATTTTGTCTACTATTAGTACAGCTTTCTTTGCATGTTATGTCTTTTTCTAACCCCCCCTTTTTTTACGTTTTTGAATCCTTATGTTTTAGATGCAACTTTTGACTTTACATATAGTTATACTTTTTTATTTATTTTTTTTTTAATTGAGGCGGAGTCTTGTTCTGTCACCCAGGCTGGAGTGCAGTGGTGCCATCTCAGCTCACTGCAAGCTCTGCCTCCTGGGTTCACACCATTCTCCTGCCGCAGCCTCCCGCCACCACGCCTGGCTAATTTTTTGTATTTTGGTAGAGACGGGTTTCACCATGTTGGCCAGGATTGTATCGATCTCCTGACCTCGTGATCCACGCGCCTCGGCCTCCCAAAGTGCTGGGATTACAGGTGTGAGCCCCCGCGCCCGGCCAGTTACACATATTTTAAGAAAACTAGTCTAGCAATCTCTATATGTAAACTAGAGCGTTTTATCCGTTTACTTGTAATATAATTACTGAAATATTTGGGTTTAAAGTCTATGTTCTTAGTCTGAATTTTCTACTGCATTACCTGATCTATATTTCTTTTTCTCTTCTATTCTTTTCGATTAGTACTTTTTGATTCTAGTTTTTTATGTAATTGTTTGACTATCATACACAACTTTGGTTAGGAGTCTTGGATCTTCTTTGCTTCTTTTCCATTTTTGTCCTTGTCTCTCGAATCCTTTTTAGCTCTTCATTTCTTTTTGGTTTTTAAAATTTATTCTACTTTTTTACTCATACGTTTGTCCCATTTTAGACTTTATTTCTAGAGTGATTTCTTTTAACTCAAATTTTCTCTTGAGTAATGTCACCTCATTTAGCAATTCTTCTATTTATGGCTTTCGTTGTTCATTTATGTCTCTTTTTTTGAGATGGGGTTTCACTCTGTTGTCCAGGCTAGAGTGCAGTGGCAGGATCATGGCTCACTGCAGCCTCAACCTCCCAGGCTCAAGCGATCCTGCCATCTCAACTTCCCTAGTAGCTGGGATTAGAGGCACACACCACCATGCCCACTTAATTTTTAAAATGTTTTGTAGAGATGGGGGTCTCACTCTGTTGTCCAGGCTGGTTTTGAACTCCTGGCCTCAAGTGATCTTCCTGCCTCGGCCTCCCAAAGTGCTGGGATTACAGGTGTGAGCCACCGCGCCCAGCCTTATTTATGTCTGGTATCGTTTCCTCTCATTGTTCATTAGCTCCTTTGGAAACCGGAGGCTACCACTGTGATCTGTTTCACAGCAGGCTTCCTACTTTCTTCCATTGCCTGTGGGGACTTACCGAGGGCCTCGCACCTACTCTCCACTAGAGGGAGGAAAAGCTTCCCCGTTTCAGGAGCCAGATTCAAAATTCATGCTGTGCTTCTCCAGCACGCACCTGTTGGCTCTTTTGAGGTTCCCCTGTTTTCGGCTCTGTTAGATGTTTCTTTGCTTTCTCCTACACGGACACTGAAACCCTGGGGGACTGTGACTCTGGGAAATTTATCCCCACCTTCTTGTACTTTGAAGTTCACCTGTTTTTTTCTTAAGACACCATCTCACTTTATATTGCCCAGGCTGGAGTTCAGTGGTGCAATCACAGCTCACTGCAGCCTCAGACTCCCAGGCTCAAGCCATCCTCCCGCCTCAGCCTCCTGAATAGCTGAGGCTACATGTGTGAGCCACCATGACCAGCTTACCAGGGTTTGTATGAGTCTCCAGCGTGCATTTTCAGTTTTGTTACCAAGTTGCTCGGTGTCCTGTGGGCTGTGGGAATGTACAGGGCTCAAATGCAATGACCGCTGTGTTCCTGTCTGCTGCCACCTTCTGGAGTTTCCCAGTTTGGATTTTTGAGTAAACTGTCTTAAGCGGCATTTCCTTTTAGCGTCGTGAAACTATCAATAGTCATGTCCCCTAGCAAGACACACCTTTGACACACTTTTATTCCCTCTCCTAAACGTGGTTGAAATAATCTAAGCCTTTATTTCTAGATTATTTCATTTCTCCTTACATTGCATCTCTTTTATCTCAGAAATTTGTCTTGGAAATTCCCACTGTGTTCTTCCCTGGCATTATCAGCAGTGGCTTAGATCTGCGGGCGTTCCGTGGGTGCTCATTTCTCACCAGCGCTCCCTGTGTGCTCTCTTCCCTCCACCCTTTCCCTCCGGGTTCGCTTGGCTGGAGATCGTCCTCAGATCACTCTTGTCCCCTCCTCCCCAGTGCGTGATTTCTAAAGCCTTGCCTGTGTCACCGATCAGAGAACAGGCTCAGCGTGGTGGCGCGTCACCACGAAACAGATGGACTTGGCTTAGGTTCCCCAAATGTGTCACTTCCCAGGAATTCCCCTTTCCTGCCGGGAGACTGAGCGCCGAGCACGCCTTGGGCCATTCTATAACTTCCCCGTTACTTTTAGTTATGGAAAGCCCATTAACTTCATAATTCTAAAAGGCTAATTTTGTGTTTGAATCAGAGGTGCCCTGTCGCTCAGGGGTGCTTCACTCCTCCCTCCCGTGACCTTGTCCTGCCTGGGGTCCTTCCGAGGCCCCAGAGGAGAGTGGGAAGCTGGAAGCCACGGGTCTTGTGCAAAGCCCTGCTTGGCTGGTCGTCGGGTACTCAGGGCCTGCCTGCCCCTCTGCGCCTCTAGGGCAGGCACTGGGTTGAGCCTTCTCCTGTAAGCAGAGAGTGTGAAGATATCTGAGGCTGAGAGGAGGGAAGAAGGGAATGGCAGGTTTTTTTGTGAATGCACCAGGCCTGCAGGCAGGCATTTCCCAGCTTGGCTGACAGATCAGAACACAGAATCAGTCACCGCACAGGAAAGGGGTTGGACAGAATTGCACCAAGCATGCAGTTGATTTGCAGACATGAGAGGCTTTATTGCAAGGAAATTCATTCATTATTATTATTATTATTATTATTTTTTTAAACAGATGGAGACAACAGGAAGGAAGGAAGGAGGCCTTCCTGGTTACAGGTGGCCACAGGAGAATAGGCAGCGGCCCAGGACGATCCAGGGTCCCAGTGGTGGTTGAGAAGCTGGTTTTTAGTGATCACTCAGGAACATCGACCTGGCCTTGTGGGGTCAGACTTTGCATCTCAGTCATCCCAGGGACAAGAAGAAGATGGTCCACACCCAAGTGCAGGGAACACCGTGGCAGTCGGCCGGGCACCCGCTTCCAGGCAAGGACACCTCCTGCATCAAGGAAACACGCGTTTCCAGAGTGAGGAGGCTGAAGGCAGGGCCCAGAGGAGAGCCGAGCTATGGAAGGAGGTGTGTGCATGTATGATGAGCATGGAGAAGGTGCAGGTGCCTCAGGGAGGATGAGTGGGATGAGCTGATTCAGGGAAACCATAACAAATGCTTTCACCAAACAGGAGAAACCTGAAGGTCTGGGTCCAGAGCCTCAGATCTTGCACTGGCAGCACACGGGGACACAGCAGGTGGACTGGCAGCAGCAGGGTTTGCAGCAACTGGACTGGCAGCAGGATGACCCACAGCCTGAGGAGGAGCAGCAGGGCTTGCAGCAACTGCACTGGCAGCAGGATGACCCACAGCCTGAAGAGCAAGAGCAGGGCTTGCAGCAACTGCACTGGGAGCAGCCACAAGAACCACAGCCCCCCTTGGAGCCCCCACAGGAGCCACAGCTGGAGCAGGAACAGGTTGGTACACAGCAGCAGATGGGCTTGCAGCAGCACATGGGCACACAGCAGCCAGAGCCACAGCCCCCACAGCCGGAGCCACAGCCCCCACAGCTGGAGCCACAGCCTCCAGAGCAGCCACAGCAGCCCATAGTTCTGGTGGGTTGAGGCTGGAGTGGGTGGAGGAGCAGGTGAGAAGGAGGTGCAGGTGTGGAGCCCCCTGAGCCCAGGCCCTTTATACCCCACATAGGAGCACGCCATCGTCTCTGTCTCTTTCCGGTTGCTGTTTACACAGCTCCTGGAGGTATGTCTTGGTTGTTTTACTTTGGCTATGTTGACATTTTCTGGATCCAAGTGTGAGCTCTTCCTCCTGAGATTATTTCCTTGTGGAATTCATACTGGAAGCAAAAACAGCTTGAATGCTGGCTCACCTCAGGAGGAAGTGCAGCCTCCTCAAGGTCTTAGGCTCTGTCCCAGGTTCTGACTCTGACTCTCCCTGGGCCTTTGAGCAGATCCAATCAGCCTCCGAGCCCCAGCTTCCTCTCCTGCAGAGGGGAGCTAGCAGCACCAGCCTCTGGGGGTTGCATGAGAATCACCTGAGATTATTCATGTATTGCGTCTTTTGCAATGCCCCAACTCCCCATCCCTCACCCTCAGGCAGGGTTCCATCTTGGCAGGACTGGGTCAATGTTGCGGATTTCTGACGTTCGACGCTGTGAGACACCTTCCCCCCTCCAGAGCAGTGCCGCTCTCTACCTGATTCCTGCTGATGCCCCCAGGGATATGGTATCTTCTTTGTGGCAACTGTGGCTGAGGATGGCAGGGTTCTCAGCATTGGGGAAGGAATGCATCCTCTGTTTACCTCCTCCGTATTCCTGGACCAGTCCCTGTGGCAGGGCAATGGGCTCTGTGATTACAGAAGGGAAGTTCACACAGCACGGTCTTTGGGGACGTGTGAGAAGAGCTTCCCACTGCTTTGGAACTGTTGTGTGGACAGGTTCTTCTCTTGGAGGAAAACAAAGCTTGGAGCAGAACTTGAGGGGTGGGGGAGGACTGTGATGGGTACAAAGAGCAACCAAGGGACAGGAGGGATACTCCAGCCAGGAGGCAGGGCACTAGCGACGGTGTGGAGGCTGCAGGTGCAGGAACCTGTCAGTATGGTCCACACTCAGATGCAGCTCAAATGTGTGAAGAGTGGATGTGCAGGCTTACAACCTTCCAGTGTGCCTCAGCCGACACGGGGTGAAACCCAAACCCCTGACACTGGCCCATGCACCTCTCCAGCTGGATTTGACCACAGCCTTGGCCACCCATCGTTCCAGAACCAATCAGCCCAAAGCTCAGTGGATCAGGAGTTCAGATCTGGCCCTGGATGGTGGAACAGGCTGCATGATGCGTGGGGTTTCAGCTGGGAAGGTACCAATGGCTAACGATGGCAGCATGGCTTGGCTGGGCTGTATTTTGGGACCTCAGTTCTGGCCATCTGCAGGGTTCCTTGTTTTTTCTCTCAATTGTGTCAGCTGGGGCTGGCTTGTCCAAGATGCTGTGTTCACACACCTGTGGGATCGCTACAACAGGTGAGGCTGGACAGATCCCCCTCCCTCCCCCACCTCACGGCTTCTTCCCATGACTGGCTGGGGCTTCCTCACAGCACGATGGGCTCAGGGCAGCTGTACTTCCTACGAGGTCACCGGAGCAGAGGCTGGAAGGTACCTTATGACCCAGCCTAGGAATCGTAGAGTATTTATCTCTCCTCAAGTCACTAAGGCCAGCCCAGATTGTGGAGAGAAGAGGAAATCCACCTCTCCACGGGAGGAGAATGACTTGGCATCATCTTCAAACTGCCTCCATCATTCTTCATCCAGCCCTGGATTGGTGCCTGGGACACACCGCACTCCTCCTTACTCACGTCCTGCATGCTGGCGGTTCCTACACAGAACAGACTCACAGACTCACCCTTGACCACCCTGGACTGCGTCCCTCCTGTCTGTCCAGCTCAGATCCACCTCTGACACCACATCCCGAGATAGCCACCCCCACCACCTCGCATTCTCTGCTTCATTATTGATTCCCACGATGCCAAACTAGCTCTGCTCTCACCCTTGTTTGTTCTTGGAAGTGTGCGTCCCACCGCAGGGGAGTGTGAGCTCTGCAGGGATAGTGGCTTTATCCCGCACACAGACATGCAGCTCTGTCACCAACACCTGGACACAATCCATAATCGTCATTAAGAGAGGGAGGTGTCAACTGAAGAAGGACGAGGTCATCAGGTTGGAAGGGAGCACTTTACTTCTCACAGCGCACTGTGGGCTGAGTGTGGCTGTTCTGACCGGCTGGGAGGCACAGCCTCTGGTAGGAAGCTGGAAACAGACACTTCGAGGGAGGGAAGACTAAGGCAGAGATCTACACTGAGCGGGGGGCTGAATATGCATATTCAATAAGCTGTGGGAGGGCCATGAATATTGATGAGAGGAGAAAGCAGGCATATGCACAGTTGAGCTTCACATCTCTCCATGTGCAAAAACCAGAGGAGTTAACCTGATCTGAGGGTGGAGTTTTGGGCCCTCTGATGTCAAAAGGTGAAGCAGCGGACTCGGAAGCCCTCCCTGCGCCTCTTCCCTGCAACGGCCAGGGCCTCTCCGTGGGGGTCTCCTATCAGGAAGAAGAGAGGGGCAATGTCTGGGGTTCACTGATCTCAGCGGCGCAGTCTCCACAGGGTACGTTCCTGTTTTCCCTGAGGTGAGTGTCAGGCTCCTGAGCCCAAGCTAACACATCCAGATGGCCTGAAGCAAGTGAAGAATCACAAAAGAAGTGAAAATGGCCATTTCTGTCTTAACTGGTGACGTTCTACCATTGTGATTTGTTCCTGCCCCACCTTCACTGATCTATTAACCTTGTGAAATTCCTTCTCCTGGCTCAGAAGCTCCCCCACTGAGCACCTGGTGACCCCCACCCCTGCCCGCAAGAGAAAAACCCCTTTTGATTGTAATATTCCACTACCCACCAAAATCCTCTAAAACTGCCCCACCCATCTCCCTTCGCTGACTCTCTTTTCGGACTCAGCCCACCTGCACACAGGTGGTTAAAAAGCGTTATTGCTCACACAAAGCCTGTTTGGTGGTCTCTTCACACGGACACGGATGTACGTGACAGTGAGCGACCTGAGTCATGTCTTGCCAGGAAGCAGGAGAAGGAGGCAAGTCCAGACTCGCCTCATAGCCAGGACCTCAGCTTGCAAGGTTTCCCTGTAAACCAAACATAAAATGCTAAGGCCCCTCCCCCACCATCTGAATGGACTTCCTTCTCAGCCAGGGTTGTTTTAAAATTTATCCTGAGAAACTATGATGGGCAGTGGGGGTCAGCCGTGCCTCCTTCTGCCTCTCCAGCATTAACATCCTCACAGACTTTTAAGTCTGATAAGAAACGTTTCACCACCTCTTCTCTCTGAAGCCTGCTACCTAAAGGCTTCCTCTGCACATGACAACCTGGGTCTCCACCATCCTTTATCCTAACCCAGACATTCCTTTCTGAGGAGCCCAGGTCTTTAGACAAACTCAACCAGTTGTCAACTGGAACATTTTTACATCTACCTGTAGCCTGGAAGATCCCCGCCCTTCAAGTTGTCCCACCTTTCTGGACCACACCAATGTATTGTCGACGAAAAGAGTCAAACTCTGTAAAATATTTGGAGAGATTTATTCTGGGCCAAATATGAGTGACCATGGCCCATGACACAGCCCTCAGGAGGTCCTGAGAACATGGGCCCAAGGTGTTTGGGGTACAGCTTGGTTTTACACATTTTAGGGAGGCAGGAGACATCAATCAAATACATTTAGAAACACAGTGGTTTGGGCCGTATTTGCGGAACTACTTGAAGCAGGTGGGAGGGGAGTGGGGGCTGGGGGGTGGGAGGGTTCCAGGCTACAGGTAAATTTAAACATTTTCTGCTTGATAATTGGTTGTTTGTCTAAAGACCTGGGGTAGACAGAAAGGGAGTGTGCAGGTGAACATAAAGATGTGTGGAGACCAACGTTCTTTAAAAGTCTTAACAGTGGCTGGCCTTAGAGACAACAGGGAACAAAAGTTTCTATTCAGATGTTTATGTTTAAAGGGTGCTAGACCCTTAGGTAATCTCTTTAGGACTGGGAGCACCTGGAAGAAAAACACCTAGCTATGTTAATAGAGATTCTTTCCAGATGCAAATTTTCCCCCACAAAGGACAGCTTTGCAGGGCCGTTTCAAGATATGGCAAAAAAACATGTTTGGGGGAAAATATTTTGATTTTCTTCCTTGCCTAGCAATGTTATGCCAGAGTCAGGTTGGAAAGTGAGTCACAATATATAGGGCTAAACAAAACCCATCTGATGAGAGTTTATGATTTGTAGGGCATGACCAGACCTCTAGATAGGAATTTGAGCAAGATAAAAAAAAAAAAAAAACAGAGTTTAGTCCTTAGTATTTCTTAAATGTATTTGATTGAAGTCTCATGTCTCCGTAAAATGTATAAAACCAAGTTGCACCCGACCACCTTGGGCACCTGTTCTCAGGACCTCCTGAGGGCTGTGTCACAGGCCATTGGTCACTCATGTTCAGCTCAGAATCTTTTCAAATATTTTACAGAGTTTGACACTTTTTGTCGACACCCCCTTGGCCAAGAGGGGTCCGTTCAGTCAGTGGTTGGCGGAGGCGTGGTTAGGATTTCCTTCTGATTTCTCTGGGGGAAGGCTCTTGCTTCTGTCTGCTGCTCACATGCTGCATGAGTTCCTCCGGTTGGCAGCTGGTCCTGAAACCGCCTTTGCAAAGCTATGACTGAGACGGTGAGAGATCTAACTTAACTGACTCTATCTTGCTTCTAACCTCCAAGCTGTCCTTGTTCATTCCTGGGCGTTGGCTGAACTAACTTTGGGAGAGATTCAGTTTGTAGTTTATAGTTTAAACAAAGACAGTAACAACCTTTTCCCAAAGCAGACCTCCTTCTTGCCTGGGGACTAGACTAACATTAGCCACGAGGTTAGAAATTATGGTTTAGGAGTCACGTAGCCGGGGGTCATTTACAAGATTCTGACCCTCCCTGCACTTGACGGATCAGGTGGCACCACACAGATCAATAAACTGGCTCATCTGATCTTGTGGCCCCTACCCAGGAACTGACTTAGCGCGAGAAGATGGCTTTGACTCCCAGTGACTTCATCGCTGACCAGTCAGCACCCCTGGCTCCTGGCTTCTCCCCACCCACCAAGTTGTCCTTAAAAACTCAGCTCCCTTGGCACATCTACACCATGGAATACTATGCAGCCATAAAAAAGGATGCGCTCATGTCCTTTGCAGGGACATGGATGAAGCTGGAAACCTTCATTCGCAGCAAACTATCACAAGGACAGAAAACCAAACACTGTATGTTCTCACTCACAGATGGGAGTTGACCAATGAGAACACCTGGACACAGGGTGGGGAACATCACACACTGGGAACTGAGTGGGGGTGGGGGACTAGGGGAGGGATAGCATTAGAGAAATACCTAATGTAAATGATGAGTTGATGCGTGCAGCAAACCAACATGGCACATGTGTATATATGTAACAAACTTGCACATTGCTCACATGTACCCTAGAACTTAAAGTATAAAACAAACAAACAAACAAAAACCACCAAAACCCAAAAAAGCTCTGCTCCCCAAATGCTCGGGGAGACTGATTTGAGTAATAATAAAACTCTGGTCTCGCGCACAGCCGGCTCTGCGTGAATGACTCTTTCTCTGTTGCAATTCCCCTGTCTTGATGAATCAGCTCTGTCTAGGCAGCGGGCAAGGTGAACCCCTTGGGCGGTTCCAGGCTCATGGTTTCGTTGGTTAGATTCAATTCTATGGGCTTCAAGTGCTAGAGGTCAGGAAGGGACCCTTCCCTTGAGCAGATCTGCGATCTTGCTCACAGGGCGTCTGTCCATTCTCCTGCCTCCCTCAGACAGCAGCAGTCCCTGTGTCTGTCCTCCAGGCGGCCCTGGGCTCCCTGGCACTCCTCCACCTGCAGCTGCTGTGACCTGGCTGTCAGGGTGACCTGGCTCTCCTCTCTGACCCACTCCTGCAGTGGCCCTGATGCCTCTCTTACCCCCTGTGTGCAGTCTTTCTCAGGAGCCATGGGGAAACAGCTGGCGGGCTGGTACTGACTCAACTAGGCTGGGACACCTGGGGGTTTAAATGCTTGTGCCTGTCATGCTCGTCCATGTGAAGATACCACCAACAGGCTTTGTGTGAGCAACAAGACTGTTTATTTGACCTGGGTGCAGGTGGGCTGAGTCTGAAAAGAGAGTCAGCAAAGGGTGGTGGGATTATCATTAGTTCTTATAGGTTTGGGATGGTCGTACAAAGTACATTCTCAAGGGTGGGGAGAATATTATGAAGTACCTTCTTAAGGGTGTGGAGGGGGGAATATTACAAAGTACCTTCTTAAGGATGGGGGAGAATATATCGTATCAGTTAGGTGGGGCAGGAACAAATCACAATAGTGGAATGTCATCAGTTAAGGCTATTTTCACTTCTTTTGTGGATCTTCAGTTGCTTCAGGCCATCTGGATGTATATGTGCAGGTCACAGGGGATATGATGGCTTAGCTTGGTCTCAGAAGCCTGACATTCCTGTCTTCTTACATTAATAAGAAAAACAAAACAAAATGGTGGAGAAGTGTTGGGGCGGCAAAAATTTTTGGAGGTGGTATGGAGAGATAATGGGCGATGTTTCTCAGGGCTGCTTTGAGTGGGATTAGGGGCGGTGTGGGAACTTACAGTGGGAGAGATTTAACTGAAGAAAGATTTTGGGGTAAGGGGTGATATTGTGGGTTGTTAGAAGGAGCATTTGTTGTATAGAATGATTGGTGACGGCCTGGATGTGGTTTTGTTTGAACTGAGAAACTAAATGGAAGACACAAGGTCTGAATAAAAGAAGAAGAAAAACGGGTATAAAAGGATAAGAATTGGGAGTACCCAGGACATCCAATCATACAGTGTCCAAGGGGGTTCCATGTAATTATTTGCTTGGTTGATGAGTTTTTGGCCTCTATCCTTGAGTTTTTTTCATGTTGTCATATACCAGGCCAGATTGATTTAGGTAAAAATACTCTTCATTTAAAAATATACAGAGTCCTCCTTTTTCAGCAGTGAGTAAATCGAGGCCTCGGCAATTTTAGAGGAAAGAGAAATGCAAAGCCAGCAATTGTTTGTTAAAGAAGGATTAGAAACGGCTAGGAGAGAGTGCGTGAGATTGATAGTGTGGAGGAGATAGCTGGGGAGAGGTAGAGGGTGGCATAAGAACGGGAATGAGAATAAGAGTGAGTATAAAAGTAAAGAATAGGACTTCATCAGGGTAAAAGTGTTGGAGTGTGTCCTGTCAGCAAAGGTCATCTACCTGCTCCAAGAGGGAGTCAAGAGTGGTGGACTGGGGATAGATTTTCACGATGGAAAGGAACTGAGAGGTTTTAAGAGGTGGGCTAATGGCTTGTAACCTACATGGAAGAGGTTATGAAATGACGACAAAATAGAATGGGTCTGTGAGGCTGGAAGGAGATTTTTTTTTTTTTTTGTCTAAGAACAATCTGACTTGAGTGGAGAGGGACTGACAGTTGGAAACTTCTGTAGGAGAATAAATAGGAGTGACCAATGAGATGGAGAAACAGTGGCCATGAGGGACAGAAGTTGGAACGCTAGCTGCTTCTTTAGCTACCTTATCAGCATAAGCATTGCCCTGAGCAATGGGATCTGATGCCTTTTGATGGCCCTTGCAGTGAATGACACCAGCTTCCTTTGGAAGTAAAGTGGCTTTAAGAAGAGTTTTTATTAAAGAGGCATGAATGATGGCGGACTCTTGTGTAGTGAGGAAACCTCTTTCTGCCCATATAACAGCATGGTGGTGCAGGATATGGAAGGCACATTTAGAGTCAGTATAAATATTGATGCACAATCCCTTGCAAGAGTGAGAGCCCGAGTTAAGGCAATGAGTTCGGCTTGCTGAGAGGTAGTGGAGGGGGCAGAGCAGTAGCCTCAGTGATAGATGTGGAAGATACTACAGCATAGCCTGCCTTTGCTGGTGAGTGGCGATTAGGCCTGGTGGAACTGCCATCAATAAACCAAGTGTGATCAGGGTAAGGAACAGGAAAGAAGGAAATATGGGGAAATGGAGTGAATGTCAGGTAGATCAGAGAGATACAGTCATGGGGGTCAGGTGTGGTATCTGGAATAATATGGGAGGCCGGATGGAAGTGTGGGCCAGGAACAGTGGTAATTGTGGGAGACTCAACAAAGAGTGAGTATAGCTGAAGGAGCCGGGGAGCAGAAAGTGTATGTGTCAGGTGTGAGGAGGAAAATAGATTTTGGAAGTTATGGGAACTGTAGAGAGTGAGTGGAGCATAGCTTGTGACTTTGAGGCCTCTAAAAGTATTAAAGGAGTGGCAGCTGCTGCACGCAGATGTGAGGGCTGGGCTAAAACAGTAAGGTCAAGTCGTTTGGACAGAAAGGGTACAGAGCACGGTTTCTAATCTTGTGTAAGAATTCTGACCACACAGCCCTGTACTTTGGCTGTGTGAAATGAAAAGAGTTGGAATGGGTTAGGGAGAGCTAGTGTGGGAGCAGCTTTCAGGGCTGTTTTTTAAGGAACGGAAAGGAAAGTGGGGAAAGGATTTAGGATTTATGGGATCAGCTGGGTTTATCTAGAATAGAATAATGGGTTGTGGAGGGAGGTATTGAGGATAGGAGAGTACATGGGTTTGGCACCACGGGGTGGATAGGCAAGACAATTTGGTTGATAAGGCACAGATCCTGAACTAACCTGTAAGGCTTGTCTGGTTTTTGGACAGGTAAAGTTGTGGAATTGTAAGGAGAGTTTATAGGGTTTAGAAGGCCATGCTGTAGCAGGCGAGTGATAACAGGCTTTAATCCTTTTAAAGCGTGCTGTGGGGTGGGATATTGGCATTGAGCGGGGTAAGGGTGATTAGGTTTTAATGGGATGGTAAGGGGTACATGATCATCGCCAAGGAGGGAGTAGAGGTGTCCTATACTTGTGGTTTAAGGTGGGGAGATACAAGGGGAGGATGTGAAGGAGGCTTTGAACTGGGGAAAAAGGCAGCAATGAGATGTGGCTGTAGCCCAGGAATAATCAGGGAAGCAGATAATTCAGTTAAAATGTCTCAACCTAATAAGGGAACTGGGCAGCTGGGGATAACTATAAAGGAGTGCATGAAAGAAATGTTGTCCAAGTTGGCACCAGAGTTGGGGAGTTTCAAGAGGTTTAGAAGTCTGGCCATCAATACCCACAACAGTTGTGGAGGCAAGGGAAACAGGCCCTTGAAAAGAAGGTAATGTGGAGTGGGTAGCCTCCGTATTGATTAAGAAGGGGACGGACTTACCCTCCACTGTAAGAGTTACCCAAAGCGTCTGTGATGGTCCGGGAGGCTTCTGAGGTGTTGAGGCAGCATCAGTCTTCAGCCACGATGCCTGAAGATCTGGGAAGGACTCAGTCAGAGAGCCTTGGGCCAGAGTTTCAGGGGCTCTGGGAGTGGCTGCCAGGCAAGGTGGACAGTCCGGTTTCCAGTGGGGTTCCACACAGATGGGACATGGCTTAGGAGGAACCCCAGGCTGTGGGGGCATTCTTGGCCCAGTGGCCAGATTTCTGGCCCTTGAAGCAAGATTCTGGGGAACAAGGTCCCGGAGGAATAGCTGGCCACTGCGGCTTAGGCGTTTTGAAGTTCTTGTGTGCTGGAGATGTGGCTGGGGTTTCTCTTATAGTGCAGGCAAGTAATTGCAACTCTCCTCTATTATTGTACACCTTGAAAGCGAGGTTAAGTCCTGTTGTGGGGATTGAGGGCCAGAATCTAATTTTTTGGAGCTTTTGCTAATGTCGGGAGCAGATTGGGTAATAAAATGCATATCGAGAATAAGACAGCCTTCTGGCCCCTCTGGGTCTAGGGTGGTAAAGCTGGCTGTTGCCAAATGAGCCATGGACTGGGCTGGGTTTTTATATTTGATGAAAAAGAGCCTAAACACTAATTGATTTGGGAGAGGTCGGATAAAGGAAAAGGAGCATTAACCTTGACTGTGCAGCCACCTCTGTAAGAGGAAATTGTTGGGCAGGTGGGGGAGGGCTAGTCACGGAACGAAACTGTAAGCTGGACCGGGTGGAGGAGGGGAGGTGATAAAACGATTATAGGGTGGGGGAGTGGAGGCTGAGGAAGAACTGGTACCTGGCTCAGCCTGGTGAAGAGCAGCCTAGGGAGGAGGGGAGAGGTCAGATGGGTCTATAGAAAAGGGGGATTCACAGGACTCAGAGCTTGGAGTGGAGACTGAAGGGACAGACAGGAGAGAAAGAAGAAAGATTTGGGACAAGTCTCATTGGGGGCAGAGATTAGGAAGGGACTGATGTGTAAAAGAAGGCCTGGACGTCAGGCACCTCAGACCATTTGCCCATTTTATGACAAGAATTATCTAGAGCTTGTAGGATGGAGAAATCGAAAGTGCCATTTTCTGGCTATTTGGAACCATTGTTGAGTTTGTATTGGGGCCAAGCGGTATTGCAGAAGAAAATGAGATGCTTAGGGTTTAGGTCAGGTGTGAGTTGAAGAGGTTTTAAGGTCTTGAGAATACAGGCTAAGGGAGAAGGAGGAGGAATGGAGGGTGAAGTGTTGCCCATAGTGAAGGAGGCAAGCCCAGAGAAAAGAGAGGGTAGAGACGTGGAGAAGGGGGGTGGAGGTGAGCAGCCCTGGGCTGTAATGTGGGTGAGCAGCCAAAGCAGGCATCCCTGTAATTGACTTGCCACCAAGGGAATGTGGGTGAGTGACCAAGGCAGGCGTCCTCGCAGTGATCAGACACCAGTGGAGTGTGGGTGAATAATCAGGCAGGCGTCCCTGCAGTGATTAAACACCAAGGGAAGATCGTCTTTCCGAGTCCGTGACCGGCACTGGAGTTTTGGGTCCATGGATAAAATGTGTCTCCTTTGTCTCTACTAGAGAGGAAAAAGAACTGGAATTGGAAGGACAGGGAGATTGAAGGGTAGCGAGAGAGGCTGGAGAAGAGTGAAAAGACCGCTTACCCAACTTGAAATTGGTGAGATGTTCCTTGGGCTGGTTGGTCTGAGGACCCGAGGTCATAGGTGGATCTCCTCCTCATGGAGTAAGGGCGAGGACAGGGGACCGGTCTCCGAAGGAGTCTTCCTGTCCCAGGTTTGGGCACCAAATGTCATGTGCATTCATGTGAAGAGACCACCAACAGGTTCTGTGTGAGCAATAAGGCTGTTTATTTCACCTGGGTGCAGGCGGGCTGAGTCCGAAAAAGGAGTCAGCAAGGAGTGGCCGGATTATCGTCAGTTCTTACAGGTTTGGGATAGGTGTACAAAGTACATTCTCAAGGGTGGGGAGAATATTACAAAGTACCTTTTTAAGGGCGGGGGAGAATATATCGTATCAGTTAGGGTGAGGCGGGAACAAATCACAATGATGGAATGTCATCAGTTAAGGCTATTTTCACTTCTTTTGTGGATCTGCAGTTGCTTCAGGTCATCTGGATGTACATGTGCATGTCACAGGGAATATGATGGCTTAGCTTGGGCTCAGAAGCTTGACAGTGCCCATCCACATTGGGCCTGTCAACATTTTTTTCTTTTTTTTTTTTTTTTGAGATGGAGTCTCACTCTATTGCCCAGGCTGGAGTGCAATAGCACCATCTCGGCTTACTGCAGCTTCCACTTCCTGGGTTCAAGCGATTCTCCTGCCTCAGCCTCCTGAGTAGCTGAGATTACAGGCATAAGCCACCACACCTGGCTAATTTTTGTATTTTTAGTAGAGATGGGGTTTTGCCATGTTGGCCAGCCTGGTCTTGAACTCCTGACCTCAGGTGATCCACCCACCTTGGCCTCCCAAAGTGCTGGGATTACAGGCGTGAACCACCGTGCCCGGCCTCAAAGCCTTTTAAAAAACTCAATTGTTTTCTTCCTTGATTTGTAACAGCTTCCTCCAGCAGCAGTTGCACAGAATCAAATGATGGAAATGACTCATGGACATGAGCCAAGCACACTGACCCGGAGCTTTCACTGTATGAGAAGAGATGGTCTTGATCTTCCTCCCTGGCTCACTCCTCAAACCCTTGCAGTTTCTCTGAGAGTTATTGGTTTTTGTTTGTTTGTTTGTTAGTTATTTCTAATAAGCTCCCTTAGATCACATCTGAGTTTATGCTAATGAGGTGACTTAGGGTGGGGCCCCTACACGGCCTCGGGATGGGACCAGTGGCCAGAAAGATGCAGTGAGAGGAACCTGGGAACTCTCAGCTCCAGGATGGGGAGGGCTGCGGGTGAAAGCTCTACAAAACTGAACAGTATTGGGAGAGAAGCTGAGACAGGGCTTGCACATCTGCTAGACTTGCTGGCTCCTTGCTTCTAGCACTCCCTTTATCTCAAGGAGCCATATGTTTCTCATTCACCTGATACACTGTTTCCTTTCAACCCCCACATCCTCACCACCTGTTTGTTTGGGCACCAATAAATAGCCTGGGTTCCCAGAGCTCGGAGCCTTCGCAGCCTCCACACTTGCGGTGGCCCCCTGGTCCCACTTTCTCTCTCAAACTGTCTTTTCCTCATTCCTTTGACTCCACTGGACTTCGTCGCCCCCATGACCTCGTGTTGGGTCTGATCACCCCAACAAACAGTGAGATCCCATGAGCTTCTGGTTGGTGCACACATCCCCCCACCAGGACGGCGACGCCCCCGGCTCCACGGGACAAAGCTCCCACACTCAGGATCGTCCTGGACCTCACCCTAGATGCCTCTTCACCTGGGGGTTCATCTGTGTCCTTGATCTCATTCTCTATAATAAACCAGTAAACATAAGCAGGTGTTTCCCTGAGTTCTGGGTGCTGTTCTAGCAGATTATCGAACCCAAGGAGGGTGGTGTTGAGTCAAGGAAAATAAAAATCTCAGGACCCCCAAGCTCCTTAGGCCAAAGGGAAAGTTAAGCCCGGAGGCTGAGTGGCACCGCCCTCTCGCAAAAGCAGCCCTGTTCCTCCACAGCCTGTGTGTTTCGGTCTCCGGGCCCAGGAAACGGCAAAGGCCTCAGGTGTCTCGGGACACTGACCCCGCAAATCACTGATAAATATGCACCGTGCTGTTTGCAAAACCTCTCAAGATGGTGTCCTGCCATCAACAAGGACATGCCCGTTGTGACTTCAGGCCTGCAATCCAAGTCCATCTCCCAGAACGAAAGTCTTCCATTCCACACCGATCGTATAGATTATGAGTTTATCTTCCCAGGAGCAGAACAAAAACAAGATGACACCAGTCCCTCCTTCACCTACCCAGAGAGGTCTGCACAACTGGCTCTTCCTTTAGTCCCCCTTTCTCCTCAAACGCCCGCCTTAGCTTATGTAAAATGCAGACTTACTGGGCACTAACTGAAGTCTCACAGGAATGCAACCATTGGCCTAATGCTTACCTGCCTCTTCCTACCTGCCTGCTTCCCTTTAAGGAAGTGTATAAATACCAAACTTCCCGAAAACCTCTTGGGAAAACAGCCACAGATGTGCCTGGGTCTTGCATTTTTCCCAGATGCGCCTTAAAGCAGGCTTAGTAAACCCTGACGGGTAGAGAGCTTTGCCTCAGCCACTCATTTCAGGTATCAGTGTGAACCCTGATTTATAGCCCGTTGGTTAGAAGCTTGGGAGGCCTGGACTCGTGACTGGCATCTGTATTAGTCCATTTTCATGCTGCCAATAAAGACATACCCAAGACTGGGCAATTTACAAAATGAAGAGGCTTAATGAACTCACAGTTCTCCTGGGGAGGCCTCGCAATCATGGTGGAAGGTGAAAGGCACATCTCACATGGCGGCAGACAAGAGAAGAGAACCTGTGCAGGGAAACTCCCCTTCATAAAACCATCAGATCTCGTGAGACTTATTCACTATCACGAGAACAGCACAGGAAACACCCACCCCCATGATTCAATTACCTCCCACCGGGTCCCTCCCACAACACGGGGGAATTGTGGGAGCTACAGTTCAAGATGAGATTTGGGTGGGGACACAGCCAAACCATGTCAACATCTCAAATGGGGACAGTCTTGTGGGACTCAGCCCTTCGCCTGTGGGATCTGAAATGAACCCTGTTTCAGGATGGGAGTGAATTGCAGGACACCCAGCTGGTGTCAGAGAATCAGTCAGTGTGGAAAGAGGCAGAAAATTGAGTGGTGTGGGGAAAACTCACACATTAGGAATGAGAGTGGTCTGTGTGAGAGCATAGAGAAACTACGTTTTTCTCAGATTCATACTGACAACAGAAGCGATACCACAGGTGGAAGAAAACAGTGTGTCTCTTTCTGGTCCAGGCAAGGGGTGGAGGCTGTTTTTGACTTTCACCTTCTTCTGTGGGTTCATCTCTCTCTTGCTTGTTGGCTCTGAAGATTATTTATTTTTTCAACAGCTCAGTGACTTAAAAAACATATATGTTTTAAATACAGCACTTTAAGCTTTATTTATTTCTTTAGAGGCAGAATCTCATTCTGTTGCCCAGGCTGGAGAGCAGTGGTGCGATCTAGGCTCACTGCAGCCTCTGCTTCCCGGGTTCAAGCAATTCTCCTGCCTCAGCCTCCTGAGTAGCTGGGATACAGGCACCCACCATCACGCCCAGCTCATTTTTGTATTTTTAGTGGAGATGGGGTTGTCCTTTTAGAAGTTCCTTTTAGAAGGGTTGTGAATAGTGTTTAGTCAACCTTACTTACTAAAACAGAAACTCAGAAGCAATTTCTAAAAATTCTGTGTTGCTGAGTCTTCACTTTCTTGTCACAGTTTTGTCAGGTGCTCACTGCCTGCCATCCTGTGAGACACTGGCTTCCCAAGCAGCCTCCAGTGCTCTGCTGTTACAGACGCCTGGGTCTGGGGGCTCCAGCCTTGCAGCCCACCTCCTCCTCCGCCGGCTCCTGCCTTCCCTCCCCACGAGTCAAACCTGCTAGACTGTGGCCTGGGCCCTAAAGCCTCCGGAACTGGGAGAAATGGTGTCTGTTGTTCAGCCCTCCAGGCTTACTCTGTGGGTTTTTTTTCTGGCAGCCAGAGCTGACAGAGGCAGCAGGGAAGGGACAGGTGGGTGCCTGAAGCAGAGGTCGGCATAGGGCGGTGTCACAAGGAGGCAGGAAGGAGATGTCTGTAGGATGTCTTCTAGGAGATGCTGTGGGATTTGGCGACTTGTCGGGGAGAGAAGCCCAAGGGGCCTCCCAATTCTGTGTCCCAGAAGATGGGAAAGATGGTGAGGCCCCCACCCAAGTGGATGCCATGGCTGAATTATGCCCCCTGGTTCATATGTTGGAGTCCTCACCGCAGTATCTCAGAATGGGACCTTATTTAGAGATAGGTCTTTACAGGGTGAGTAGTTAAAATGTGGACCTCATGGATTAGGGTGGGCCCTAATCTAATCTGTGTCCTTATACAAAGAGATGAGGATGCAGACACACACAGAGGGACGAGCACGTGAGGGTACAGGGATGGCAGCATCTGTAAGCCATGGAGAGAGGCCTCAGGAGGACCTGGCCCTGCAGCACCTCGATGGCGGATTCTGGCCTCCAGACTGTGAGACAATCCACTTCTGTTGCTGAAGCCACATGGTTTGTGGGGCAGCCCTAGCAAACTCACATAGCAGGGAACAGGGGGTTCCCAAATGCCTGGGAGTGCAACTCAGTGAAAATTGTACATTTCTCTAATCACACAGAGGCTGAAACGAAAGAATCACAACGCAAACTCGTGAGAGGTACGGATCATATTTATTTAGAAGATCCAGCCCAGGTACTTACAAGGCGAAGCCTTGGGGCAAAGAAACCAGGCCAGGTCGGAGGTAGAAGAGGAGACTGGGCACCCCTCCTCCTCAGGAGAGGATCCTGGGATCTCTAATAATTCTGAGTCCTCCAGATCAACTCCAAAAGCAATCGGAGCTCTGGCAGCTCAGGCAGGATGAAGACGAAGGGTGGAGGAGACAGGAGGTTACAGGGACCCGGGAGAGGTGGCAGCAGGTCAGAGGATTCCAGTTTCAGCGTGTTTCCAGCAGGCTCACAGGAGGGGCCCAGGGATGTGGGATCTTGACGCCCTGAGAAGGTTGAAGTGGTGAGGTCAGGAAAGGAAAAGGGGATTGCGGGAGAATTGATGGGCAGGACCCAGCACGCCGGAAGCCCTCATGACCTCAGAGGCTGAGCGGCTGAGTACTGAGCCCTGAACACTAGGCTGCCTTAGTCCAGAGGAGGACAGGCTCAGAGACATGCTTCAGGAATTCAGGCCACAGCTGCAGTCATTCCTGGAGGCCCAGATCTGTAGGACCAGCTGAGGTTTGTGGGCAGAGCCTCAGATCTTGCACTGGTAGCACACGGGGACACAGCAGCTGGACTGGGAACAGCAGGGTTTGCAGCAGCTGGACTGGCAGCAGGATGACCCACAGCCTGAGGAACAACAGCAGGGTTTGCAGCAGCTGGACTGGCAGCAGGATGACCCACAACCTGAGGAGCAGCAGCAGGGCTTACAGCAGCTGGACTGGGAGCAGCCACAAGAACCACAGCCCCCCTTGGAGCCCCCACAGGAGCCACAGCCCCCCTTACAGCCCCCGCAAGAGCCACAGCCCCCCTTACAGCCCCCGCAAGAGCCACAGCTGCCCTTGGAGCCTCCACAGGAGCCACAGCCCCCCTTGGAGCCTCCACAGGAGCCACAGCCCCCCTTACAGCCCCCGCAAGAGCCACAGCCGCCCTTGGAGCCTCCACAGGAGCCACAGCCCCCCTTGGAGCCCCCGCAGGAGCCACAGCTGGAGCAGGAACAGGCTGGCACACAGCAGCACACGGGCTTGCAGCAGTACACGGGCACACAGCAGCTGGAGCCACAGCCCCCACAGCCCCCACAGCCGGAGCCACAGCCCCTACAGCTGGAGCCACAGCCCCCACAGCTGGAGCCACAGCCTCCGGAGCAGCCACAGCAGCCCATGGTTCTGGTGGATTGAGGGTGGAGCAGGTAGAGGAGCAGGTGAGAGGCAGGTGGCAGGTGCAGGTGTGGAGCTCCCTGAGCCCCAGCTCTTTATATTCCTGCCCAGGTGTTTGTACTGATCACATGAATACTTCTGTTGTTGTTTCTGTTGTTTCACATGCACAAGTGTTATTTTTAATCTCTTCACCGTCCTATGAGCCGCCATCAGCTCAAGCCAAGCTCTACTTTCCTTGGTTTCTAAATTTGGCCTCTTCCTCATAGGCGTTTCCCTTTGTTAGAAGACACTGGGCTCCCTCTCCAGCGGGTGTCCTAGGAGTCTGGGAGGCAGTGGTGGCTTGGCTTGTCCTTGGCGCTCAGGGCTCTCCTCACTGATGCAGACCCTCCACCACCTGACATTGGTGTTTATGTCAACGGTGGTCATTTTGTAAAATAAATAAGGCAAAACTTAAAAAAATAAGCTGAAAGAAAAGGCTGCCTATAGGTTCCACCGCTTAAAAACTTCCAGTATAAATATTTTGTCAAATTTGTAAAACAAAGTTTTGAAGAGCGTGGATTGTAGTGTGGCCCTGGTTCTCCTTTGCCTTTCTTACCTCTTCCTCCTGTGGTTCAGCTCACTCCTAACGACACAGATTAGACCCATGTTCACTTCAGACGAGCTGGGCTCACAGAGGGAACAGAGGAACACGACCCTTCCTAATGCTTTCAAGTGGTCCTCAATTAAGTCTTTGTAAAAATTCCACAAATCATTGGATATTCTTCAGATTTATTCTTCTTGAAGCCTACAAAAATTTTGATTAGGCGCCCTCTCTAATGCACTTTATTTTCTAAAAGATTAATTTTAATTTTTTTTTTGTTTTGAGAAGGAGTATCTCTCTTGTCACCAAGGCTGAAGTGCAGTGATGCGATCTCGGCTCACTGTAACCTCTGCCTCCTGGGTTCAAGCAATTTTCCTGCCTCAGCCTCCCTAGTAGCTGGGATTATAGGCACCCACACCAGGCCCAGCTAATTTTTTGTATTTTTAGTGGAGATGGGGTTTCACCATGTTGGGCAGGCTGGTCTTGAACTCCTGACCTCAGGTGAATCACTGGCCTCGGTCTTCCAAAGTGCACGCCTGGCTTTTTATTGAGGTAAAATTTACATGCAGTGAATTTTTTTTTTTTTTTTTTTTCCTGAGTCTCACTCTGTTGCCCAGGTTGGAGTGCAGTGGTGCGATCTCGGCTCACTACAACCTCTGCCTCACGAGTTCAAGCAATTCTCCTCCCTCAGCCTCCCGAGTAGCTGGGATTACAGACACCTGCCACCACACCCGGCTAATTTTGTATTTTTAGTAGAGATGGGGTTTCACTATGTTGGCCAGGCTGGTCCCCAACTCCTGACCTCAGGTGATCCGCCCGCCTTGGCCTCCCAAAGTGTTGGGATGACAGGCCTGAGCCAGCAGGCTTGGGCTGCATTTTTTTTTTTTGAGACAGTGTCTCATTCTGTCACCCAGGCTGGAGGGCAGTGGTGAGATCCTGGCTCACTGCAGCCTTGGCCTCCTGGGCTCTGTGCATATATTGAGTGTACAGTTCCATGAGTTCCGCTAAACATGTACTCGTGTGCCCATCACCCCAACCATGACCAACTGCTCCACCCCCAGAGGTTCACTTATTTTTTGAGACAGACCCTCGCTCTGTCACCCAGGATGTAGTGCAGTGGCGCGATCTCCGCTCACTGCAAGCTCCGCCGCCTCCCAGGTTCACGCCATTCTCCCGCCTCAGCCTCCCTAGAAGCTGGGACTACAGGCGCCCGCCACCACGCCTGGCTAATTTTTTTGTATCTTTAGTAGAGACGGGGTTTCACCGTGTTCCCCAGGATGGTCTCGATCTCCTGACCTTGTGATCCGCCTGCCTCGGCCTCCCAAAGTGCTGGGATTACAGGTGTGAGCCACCGCGCCCAGCAGGAGGTTCACTTTCATGGCCTTCCCTTCCCACCCATCGCTCCAGGCACAGCTCTGCTGACCTGTTGTGCCTGTTGCAAAAATGAAATCATTAGAAATGTACTCCGGTTTCTTTCCCTCACGATGTTATTCTGTGTGTCAATGATTTGCTCTTCTTCTTCTTCTTTTTTTTTTTTTGAAACAGGGTCTTGCTCTGTCACCCAGGCTGGAGTGCAGAGTGGTGCCCTCACCGCTCACTGCAGCCTCTACCTCCTGGGCTCAGGCGATCCACCCGCCTCAGCCTCCCAAAGTGCTGGGATTACAGGCATGAACCACCACGCCTGGCCTCGTTCTTCTTTTTAAATCACCGCATAGTGTTTCTGTAGCAGGACGAGTCGCAGACAAGAACCCCTCAGACATCGAATTGTAGAAGGAAAGGGCTTTACTTAGCTGGGGGCATCGGCAGACTCGCATCTCCAACAACCGAGCTCCCCGAGTGAGCAATTCCTGTCCCTTTTAAGGGCTCACAGCTCTAAGGGGGTGCGCGTGAGAGGGCCATGATCGATTGAGCAAGCAGAGGGTACGTGACTGGGGGCTGCACAAACCAGTAATTAGAACAGAACAGAACAGGACGGGATTTTCACGGTGCTTTTCCACACAATGTCTGTAATCTACAGATAACACGACCGATTAGGTCAGGGGTCGATCTTTAACTACCAGGCTCAGGGTGTGGTGCCGGGCTGTCTGCCTGTGGATTTTAGTTTTTAATTCTTTTTTCTTTGGAGGCAGAAATTGGGCATAAGACAATATGAGGGTGGTCTCCCCCTTTATTCCATGTAACAGTATTCTCTGCTACGTTCCCCCAGTCTCACATTCATAGATATTTGAATTGTTCGCAGTTTGGGGCTATGATGAATGACACGTAATCATGCCTTCCAGTCCTTCCGTACTCGTGTTTTTAGTTTTAATCTTTTGGTTAAATATTGAGGACCGGCGTTGCTAGACCATAAAGTAGTGTGTGTTTAACTTTCTAAGAAACGGACAGCTGTCCAAACGCTCGTGCTGCTTTCCCCTCCCCAGCGATGCCTGAGACTGTCAGCTGCTCCAGGCCTGACAGTACCGCCCGGCGGCTTTTCAAATGTGAGGCATCACATGGGGGTACAATCGCATCGCGTGTGGATTTTGACCTGCGTTTCTCTGATGACTAATGTTTGCAAGGATCCTTTCTTGCACTTACTGGCCATTTTCACATCTTTCTTGTTAAAAGTTCTTGTTAAAATTGTTTGCCAGCCGCTGGTGGCTCAAGCCTGTAATCCCAGCACTTTGGGAGGCCGAGATGGGTGGATCACGAGGTCAGGAGATCAAGACCATCCTGGCTAACGCGGTGAAACCCCGTTTCTACTAAAAAATACAAAAAACTAGCCAGGCGAGGTGGCGGGTGCCTGTAGTCCCAGCTACTCGGGAGGCTGAGGCAGGAGAATGGTGTAAACCCGGGAGGCGGAGCTTGCAGTGAGCTGAGATCGCGCCACTGCACCCCAGCCTGGGCTACAGAGCGAGACTCAGTCTCAAAAAAAAAAAAAAAAAAATTGTTTGCCCATTTTATTGTGATTTTTTTGGTCTTTTTGTTATTGAGTTGTTGGAACTCTTCATAAATTCCATATCAAGAATGTATGTATGAAGTGCTTTGCCATATGTATGTATACATATTTACATACATATTTCATGTACATGTGTATATGTGTGTATAATATATATGTATGTAGAATATATATATTATATATAATTTTCTGTTTTTTTTGAGACAGAGTCTCGCTCTGTCGCCCAGGCTGGAGTGCCGTGGTGCACAGTCTCTGCTCACTGCAAGCTCCACCTCCCGGGTTCACGCCATTCTCCTGCCTCAGCCTCCCAAGTAACTGGGACTACAGGTGCCTGCCACCATGCCCAGCTAATTTTTTGTATTTTTTTTAGTAGAAATAGGGTTTCACCCTGTTAGCCAGGATGGACTCGATCTCCTGACCTCATGATCCTTGGCCTCCCAAAGTGCTGGGATTACAGGCATGAGCCACTGCACCAAGCCTAATATATATATTATATATAATTTTCTAATATTTGGCTTGCCTTGTTATTGTGTGAACTTCTTTTTATATGGAAATGTTTTTGATTCTGAAGTCCAATTTAACATTTGTTTTGACAGCTAGCGCTTTCTTGTGACGTCTTTGAAAACCCTTTTTCCAAGCATTTCCTCTAGAGGCGTTAGAGTTTTGGTTTTTCTATTTAGTTCTATGATGGAGCTCAAGCTAATTTCTGTGTGTAATGTGAGGCAGGAGTTGAGTTCCATTTTTTCACATTTTCATCCAATTCTTTCAGTAACATTTGATAAAAAGACCATCCTTGCCGGGCGCGGTGGCTCACGCCTGTAATCCCGGCACTTTGGGAGGCCAAAGAGGGCAGATCACCTGAGGTCAGGAGTGCAAGACCAGCCTGGCCAACACGGCAAAACCCTGTCTCTACTAAAAATACAAAAATTAGCTAGACATGGTGGTGGGTGCCGGTAATCCCAGCTACCCAGGGGGCTGAAGCAGGAGAATCGCTTTAACCCGGGAGGTGGAGGTTGCAGTGAGCCAAGATTGCAGAACTGCACTCCGGCCTGGGTGACAGAGTGAGACTGTGTCTCAATATAAGTAAGTAAATAAATAAATAAATACAAACAAACCATGCTTATCCCACTAAAATCGCTGGTGTTTTTAATGCGAATCGGCCGACGCTATGGTGAGTTTGTTCCTGTGCCCCGCTCCACAGGTCTGTATGCCACTTCCTATTGCAAACACAGCGTCACTGTGACATTACGGGAGGTTTTGAAGTCAAGTATTGTGAGACTCCAACTTCATTCTTCTCTTTAAAGATTGTTTCGTTTGTTTCCAATTTCTTTACCTTTCCAGCTAAATTTTAGAACCAAGTTCATCATCTCAAAAATAAAAAACCCGTTGCTATTGCAATAGATAACCAAGGCAGGAGAAAGACCCTGGAGAGGGCCCCTGTGCCACGCAGGCAATCGGAGAACGCTGAAGGCCAAAGCTGTAGTTCTAAGACTGGGAAATGCCTCCTCACTCCAGCCCCCACCCTCATCACCAACCTATGAAGCCTGTGGGCACAAAGGTAACCTCACCCACAAAGTCTTTCCTCTTTTCTAAAATGCCTGCTGGGCCGGGCACGGTGGCTCAAGCCTGTAATCCCAGCACTTTGGGAGGCCGAGGCGGGTGGATCACGAGGTCAGGAGATCGAGACTATCCTGGCTAACACGGTGAAACCCCGTCTCTACTAAAAATACAAAAAACTAGCTGGGCGTGGTGGTGGGCGCCTGTAGTCCCAGCTACTTGGGAGGCTGAGGCGGGAGAATGGCGTGAACCCGGGAGGCAGAGCTTGCAGTGAGCCCAGATCACGCCACTGCACTCCAGCCTGGGAGACACAGCGAGACTCCATCTCAAAAAATAAATAAATAAATAAATAAAATAAAATAAAATAAAATAAAATAAAATAAAATGCCTGCTGATGTGTGTGAGCTGGTTCCTCTATTTAGCTGTTTTCTTTGCTTACTAATTTGTGTGAGCTCTTTGTGTTTTCAAATGCTGAGCCATGGTCGGCTTTTATGTTGCAAGATCCTCCGTGGTTCATCTTTGCATTCTCGTGAGGGTTTCCTTGGTTAAATGAAAATCCTTGAGTGTTTAATTTTAACTTATCGATTCACTCATCTCTTCCTTTATAATTAGAGTATTTGGGGCTTTATTTAGGAAGTACTTCTCTGAGATAATGATATATTTTTCTGTAAAAGTTGAAAACTTTTGTCATCTGTTTTAAAATCTTTAATCAGGTTGGTATACGAGATGGTTAATTTTACGTGTCAGTGTGACTGGATCCCAGGGTGCCCGGATATTTGGCTCAATGTTATTTCTTGGTGGTCTGTGAGGGCAGTTTCTGGGTGAGATGAGCACTGGGACCAGTGCACTCAGGAAAGAGATGCCCTCCCTGGTGTGAGTGGCTTCCTCCGATCCACTGACGGTCTGAACAGATCAAAAGGTGGAGGAAGTCCCCTTCTGCCTGACGGCTCCAGTTGGGACATCGGTCTCCTGCTCTCGGACTCACACTCACACCATCAACTCCCTGGTTCTTGGGCCTTTGGACTTGAACTGAAAGACCCGGCCGGCTTTCCTAGGTCTTCAGCTTACAGACAGCAGATCATAGAGCTGCTCAGCCTCCAGAATCACATGGACCAATTCTTCATAATCATCTATGTATCTCTCTCTGTGTGTATGTATGTATGTATGTTTGTATGTATGTATGTATCTATGTGTCTATGTATGTATCTATCATCTATGTATCTATATACGTATCTATCCATCTATGTATCTATTTATCTATCTTTTTATCTATCTATATAGCCATGTATCTATCTATGTATCTGTGTATATATGTATCTATCTATGTAGCTATCTAACTATGTAGCTATCTACCTATCATCTATCCATATATCTATGTATCTATCTATCTATGTGTGTGTCTACCTATGTATGTATCTATGTGTCTGTGTATCTATCATCTATGTATCTCTATATAATTTCATCTATGTATTGATATATCTATCTATTATCTATCTTTGTATCTATCTATCCATCTATGTCTATATCTATTATCTATGCATGTATCTCTGTATGTATGTATGTATGTATGTATGTATGTATGTATCTATCTATCTATCTATCTATCTATCTATCTATCTATCTAATCTACCTATGTACCCAATCTCCCACTGGTTCTGTGTCACTGGAGAACCCTGACGAATGCAGTATAGATTTTTGTATATCCTGTGGAAACTGCCTTTCTAGGCACATTTTCTTTTCCAGCCCCTCAGTTACCCAGTGACAGTCAGGATGACCTGGGTTATGCTGCAGCAACAAACCACACCAAGATCTCAGTAGCTAAGTCAGCCCACACCTCCCACCACCACAAGACACCTGGGGCTCTGCGTCTCATTCCATAACCCAGGCAGCCAGTTGCTGTGGCAGAGGAAAAGAAAAATATCCTATTCATAATACAATTCAGCAGTATTTTAAAAAGAATTTTGGCTGCACATGGTGGCTCATGCCTGTAATCCCAACACTGTGGGAGGCCAAGGCAGGAGGATCACTTGAGTCCAGGAGTTTGAGACCAGTCTAGGCAACATAGTGAGACCCTATCTCTACAAAAAAAAAAGAAAAAAAGAAAAAAAAAAAGCCAGGCATGTTGGTGTGCACCTGTGGTCCCAGCTACTTGGGGGCTGAGCTGGGAGGATCCCTTGAGCCTGGGAGATCGAGGGGACAGTGAGCCATGATTGCACCACTGCCCTCCAGCCTGGGCAACAGAGTGAGAACCTGTCTAAAAATAATAGTGAATAAATAATAAATAAAATAACCTTGCACCCTAACCAAAATATTTACACAAGCCACATATCTGACAAAGGACTGGAATACACAAATCTCGACTATGTAAAGGACTCTCAAAACACAACAGCAAATCAGACATAAAAACAAACAAACAAAAACAATCCAATCCAAAAATGGGCAAAAGGCTTGAAGAGACAATTCACTGAAGAGGATGTACAGACGGCAAAGAAGGATGTGAGAGGAAGTTTGACATCCTCAGACTTTAGGAAAGACAAACTAACCAGTAATGTGATATCATGATGCCCCTATGAGACTGGCTTAGCAAAAAAATAGCAGCGACACCAAATCCCGGCAAGAGGCAGAGAAGCTGGGCCACGCGTATGTTGACGGTGGGAATGCAAAATGGTACAGCCACTCCGGAAGATAGGCTGGTAGATTATGAAAAAACTAACCACACAACCACCATTCAGAACAGCGATCTCACTCCTGGGCATTTATCCGAGAGACGTGTGCACATGGAAAACTTGTCCACAAATGTTTATCGGAGGTTTGTTCACGATCAGGAAAACCTGTCCACAAATGTTTATAGGAAGTTTATTCATGATCAGGAAAACCTGTCCACAAATGTTTATAGGAGGTTTATTCATGATCAGGAAAACCTGTCCACAAATGTTTATAGGAGGTTTATTCATGATCACCAAATGCTGGAGACACCCACATGTCTCTTGATGGGTGAAGAGGAAACACGCTGGTCCACCCCTGCCAGTGGACACGTCTCAGCCATGAAATGGCAGAAATGACAGACGCCTGATGACCTGGATGAATCTCCAGAGAATCGTGCTGGGTAGGAAAAGCCAGTCTCAAAAGGTTACACACTGTGTGTTTCCATTCATGGAACATTCTCGAAATGACAAAATTACAGAAATGGAGGACAGGAGGGAAATGCAGCGACTGCATCAGGACAACGCGAGGGGTCCTTGCGAGAGAAATGATCTGTATTGAGACTATGTTGAGGTCAATATCCTCACTGTGTTGTCATGTTACTTGCATTCCAGATGCTATCAGAGGGGACATGGGAAAGGGTACATGAGATCCCCTTTGTCTTCTTATGAGTAACTGCAGGTGAATCTACAATCAACCAAATATAAAAAGTTAAATTTTAAAAAGAGTGCAAAGCTCACAGATACTCATGATTACTGAGGGAGTCATGTTTGTAAAGGGCGTGGGAGAGTAACTGGAAAGCTGGAGATGCTGTTGATATCAGGTGGTGGCAGTGAAGGCGGTCAATGGATAAATCACCAATTAGGCAATTGGCGAATCAGATTCCAAATATGTTTCCAAGGTAGAACCTTGGAGATTTGCTGTTGGATTGGACGTGGAGGGTGGAAGAGGAGTTGAGAGGATGCCCAGGCTTCTGTCCTGAGCACTGGGAAGGATGGAGCTGCTGTGAATCAAGATGGGGAAGGCTGGGAAGGTGCTGGTTTCAGGGGCAAGAGAAGGAGTTCAGTCTGGGATGTGCTTAGTTTGAAAGGCCAGATAGCAATGAGAAGCAGGCACCTGGGCCTGTGAGTGGGGAACCTAGAGGGGAAGGTGTTGTGAGAAACATGGAGGAGATTGCAGGAGAGAAAGAGATACCCCCATCCCACTGAACCTGGCACTGCCCAGTGCTCAGGGCCTGAAGGAGGAGAATTCAGCAATGGAGACTGAGGAGAAGCAGCTGGTGGCACATGTAGGGAAAAGAAAGAGAGATCAGACTGTGACTGTGTCTATGTAGAAAGGGAAGACATAAGAAACTCCATTTTGACCTGTACCCTGAACAATTGCTTTGCCCTGAGATGCTGTTAATCTGTACCTTTGCCCCAACCTTGAGCTCACAGAAACATGTGTTGTATGGAATTAAGGTTTGAGGGATCTAGGGCTGTGCAGGATGTGTCTTGTTAACAAAATGTTTACAGGCAGTATGCTTGGGAAAAGTCATCACCATTCTCCAGTCTCGATAAACCAGGGGCACAATGCACTGCGGAAAGCCGCAGGGACCTCTGCCCCGGAAAGCCGGGTATTGTCCGAGGTTTCTCCCCATGTCATAGTCTGAAATATGGCCTCGTGGGATGGGAAAGACCTGACCATCCCCTAGCCCGACACCCGTGAAGGGTCTGTGCTGAGGAGGATTAGTAAAAGAGGAAAGCCTCTTGCAGTTGAGATAGAGGAAGGCCACTGACTCCTGCCTGCCCCTGGGAGCTGAATGTCTCGGTATAAAACCTGATTGTCCATTTGTTCAGTTCTGAGATAGGAGAAAAGCTGCCCTGTGGCAGGAGGTGAGACATGTTGGCAGCAATGCTGCTCTGTTACTCTTTACTCCACTGAGCTTTTGGATGGAGAAAAGCACAAATCTGGCCCACATGCACATCCAGGCATAGTACATTCCCTTGAACTTATTTGTGACACAGATTCCTTTGCTCACATGTTTTCTTGCTGACCTTCTCCCTACTATCACCCTGCTCTCCTGCCGCATTCCTCTTGCTGAGATACTGAAAATAGTAATTAACAAATACTGAGGGAACTCAGAGACCGGTGCTGGTGCAGGTCCCCCGTATGCTGAGTGCCGGTCCCCTGGGCCCACTTTTCTTTCTCTATACTTTGTCTCTTTGTCTTATTTCTTTTCTCAGTCTCTGGTCTTGCCTGACAGGAAATACCCACAGGTGTGGGGGAGCAGGGCACCCCTTCATCTGGCACCCAATGTGGGGCCTTTCTCTAGGGTGAAGTTATGCTAAGAACGTGAGCATTGAGGACAGTTGATGAGAGATTCCCAAGTACATCACAGTCAGCCTTGCAGTAAGCTTGTGTGCTCACAGGAACCCAGGGTAAAAATGGGACAAACTTTTTAAAAGAATTTTAATGAAGCTGAGATAAGAGGCAAAATGAAAGTAAATATGCCTCTTATCTCAGCTTCATTAAAATTCTTTTAAAAAGAGGGGGAGTCAAAGCTTCCACAGAAAATCTAATTATGCTATCTCAAACAATAGAACAATTCTGCCCATGGTTTCCAGAACAGGGAACTTTAGATCTAAAAGATTGGGAAAAATTGGCAAATAGTTAATACAAGAAAGTAGGGACGGTAAAAACATCCCACTGACAGTATGGAATGATTGGGCCGTTATTAAAGCAACTTTAGAACCGTTTCAAATAGAAGAAGACAGCATTTCAATTTCTGATGCCCCTGAAAGCTGTGTAATAGATCGGGAGGAAGAGGCAGGGACAGAATTTCGGAAAGGAACGGAAAGTTCACATTGTAAATATGTAGCATTGTCTGTAAGGGCTCGGTCAAAGCAAAATGTTGACTACAATCAATTACAGGAGGTACTATATCCTGAGACATTAAAATGAGAAGGAAAAGGTGCAGAACCGTTGGGGCCATTGGGGTTAAAACCAGGATGGCCACCTCCTCAGCCGAGTGAGTGCTGGGGGAGGGAGCCCGAAACCAGGCTCACTGTGACTCGGCTGGCCCTGCCCATTATGGCCCAAGTTACAGTCCACTACGGTGAAGCAGCAATTCAGACTCGCCCCGCAGCGTCCTGTCTGGGTCAAACAGTGCCCCTAAGGAAAATTTGGGGGCACTACATAAAATAGTTAAAAAACTATTTTAAAAAGGACATGTTTCACCCACTTTCTCTCCTTAGAATTCTCCAGTGTTTGTAATTCAGAAAAAATCCGGCAGATGGCGCAGGCTAACTGACTTAAGAGCCGTTAATGCTGTGATTCAATCCATGGCATCTCTCGAGCCCAGTTGCCCTCTCCGACCGTGATCCCCAAAGACTGGCCTCTAATTATCATTGAACTGCAGGATTGCTTTTTTACCATTCCTCTGGCAAAACAGGATTTTGAAAAATTTGCTTTTACTATGTCAGCCATAAATAATAAAGAACCAGCCACCAGGTTTCAGTGGAAAGTGCTGTCTCGGGGAATACTTAAGAGTCCAACTATTTGTCAGACTTTTGTAGCTCAAGCTCTTCAGCCAGTTAGAGACAAGTTTTCAGACTGTTAGATCATTCATTATGTTGATGATATTTTGTGTGCTGCAAAAACGAGAGACAAATTAATTGACTGTTACACATTTTTGCAGACAGAGGTTGCAAACACAGGACTGACAATAGCATCTGATAAGATTCAGACCTCGACTTCTTTTCATTATTTGAGAATGCAGGTAGAGGAAAGGAAAATTAAACCACAAAAAATAAAAATAAGACACATTAAAAACATTAAATGACTTTCAAAAATTGCTAGGAGATATAAATTGGATTTGGCCACCTCTAGACACCCCTAGTTATGCCATGTCAAATTTGTTCTCTATCTTGAGAGGGGATCCACAATTGAATAGTAAAAGAATATTAACTCCTGAGACAACAAAAGAAATTGAATTAGCTGAAGAAAAAATTTGGTCAGCACAAGTAAATAGAATAGATCACTTAGCCCCACTCCAACTTTTGATTTTTGCTACTGCACGTTCTCCAACAGGCATTATTGTTCAAAACACAGATCTTGTGGAGTGGTCCTTCCTTCCTCACGGTACGATTAAGACTTTTACATTGTACTTGGATCAGATGGCTATATGTATTGGTCAGGCAAGATTACAAATAGTAAAATTGTGTGGAAGTGACCCAGATAAAATCATTGTTCCTTTAAACAAGGAACAGATTAGACAAGCCTTTATCACTTCTGGTGCAGAGCAGACTGGTCTTGCTGATTTTGTGGGAATTATTGACAATCATTACCCAAAAAACAAAAATCTTCCAGTTTTTAAAGCTGACTACTTGGATTTTACCTAAAATTGCCAGACGTAAACATTTAGAAAATGCTCTGGTGGTGTTTACTGATGGTTCCAGCAAGGGAAAAGCAGTTTACACTGGGCCAAAAAATAAGTCATTGAAACTCCGTATCACTCAGCTCAAAGAGCAGAGTTGCTTGCTGTCATTTCAGTGTTACAAGATTTTAATCAGCCTATTAACATTGTGTCAGATTCTGCATATGTAGTACAGGCTACAAAGGATGTTGAGACAGCCCTAATCAAATATAGTATGGATGATCAGTTAAACCAGCTGTTTAATTTGTTACAACAAACTGTAAGGAAAAGAAATTTCTCATTTTATATTACTGTTATTCGAGCACATACTAATTTACCAGGGCCTTTAACTAAGGTAAATGAACAAGCTGACTTGCTAGTATCATCTGCATTCATGGAAGCACAAGAACTTCATGCCCTGACTCATGTAAATGCAACAGGATTAAAAAATAAATTTGATATCACATGGAAACAGGCAAAAAATATTGTACAACGTTGCACCCACTGTCAAGTCCTACACCTGCCCACTGAGGAGGCAGGAGTTAATCCCAGAGGTCTACGTCCTAATGAGTTATGTCACACATGTACCTTCATTTGGAAAATTGTCATTTGTCCATGTGACAGTTGATACTTATTCCCATTTCATATGGGCAACCTGCCAGACAGGAGAAAGCACTTCCCATGTTAAAAGACATTTATTATCTTGTTTTGCAGTCATGGGAGTTCCAGAAAAAATTAAAACAGATAATGGGCCAGGATACTGTAGTAAATCCTTTAAAAAAATTCTTAAGTCAGTGGAAAATTACCCACACAACAGGAATCTCTTATAATTCTCAAGGACAGGCCACAATGGAAAGAACTAATAGAACACTCAAAGCTCAATTGGTGAAACAAAAAAAGGAAAAAGACAGTAAGGAGTATAACACTCCCCAGATGCAACTTAATCTAGCATTCTACACTTTAAATTTTTAAAACATTTATGAAAATCAGACCACTACTTCTGCAGAACAACAATTTACTGGTAAAAAGAACAGCCGACGTGAAGGAAAACTGATTTGGTAGAAAGACAGCAGTAGAACGTGGGAAATAGAGAAGGGGATAACGTGGGGGAGAGGCTCTGCTTGTGTTTCACCAGAAGAAAATCAGCGTCCAGTTTGGGTACCCACAACTTACAGAGGAAGTTGCCATCCACCAGGAAAGTGCAGCTTTGATGATTGTGTCAAACGGGGGGGGAGTCTCCCCATGTCTGCAGAAGCAGGTGCAGCTAATTATACTTCCTGGGCCTGTGTGCCTTTCCTGCCCTTAATTCGGGCAGTCACATGGATGGATAATCCTATTGAAGTATATGTTAATAATAGTGCATGGGTACTGGGCCCCACAGACGACCGTGGCCCTGCCCCACCTGAAGAAATAGCAATGACGATAAATATTTCCACTGGGTATCATTATCCTCCTATGTGCCTGGGGAAGGCACCAGGATGCTTAATGCCTACAACCCAAAATTGGTTGGTAGAAGCACCTACTGTCAGTGCCACCAGTAGATTTACTTATCACATGGTAAGTGGAATGTCACAGAAAAATAATTTACAAGATTCTTCTTATCAAAGATCATTAAACTTTAGGACTAAGGGAAAGCCTTGCCCCAAGGAAATTCCCAAAGAATCAAAAGACCCAGAAGTCTTAGTTTGGGAAGAATGTGTGGCTGAGACTGCGTTGGTATTACAAAACAATGAATTTGGAACCATTATACACTGGGCCCCTCGAGGCCAATTATATTATGATTGTACGGGCCAGACTCACTCATGTTCACAGGCACCATCCGTCTGGCCCACTAATCCAGCCTATGATTATAATTTAACTAAAAGGCTGGACCAGGTGATGGAAACGGGGTGAAAAGGGAATTTCATCTCCTTGACCTGTTACTGATCCTGAACATCCCAAATTATAAAAGCTTAGTGTGGGCCTCGCACCACATTAAAATTTGTTCTGGAAATCAAGCTATAGGAACAAGCGATCGTAAGCCATATTATACTATTAACCTAAATTCCAATCTGACAATTCATTTCCAAAGTTGTGTAAAACCTCCTTATATATGTGCTAGTTGTAGGAAACATAGTTATTAAACCAGATTCCCAAACTATAACCTGTGGAGATTGTAGATTGTTTACTTGCATCGATCCACCTTTAGATTGGCAGCACCATATTCTGCTGGTGAGGGCAAGAGAGGGCGTGTGGATCCCTGTGTCCATGGACCAACCATGGGAGGCTTCCCCATCTGTCCATATTTTTTTTTTGAGATGGTCTTGCTCTGTCGCCCAGGCTGGAGTACACTAGCGTGATCTTGGCTCACTGCAAGCTCCACCTCCCAGGTTCGCCATTCTCCTGCCTCAGCCTCCCGAGTAGCTGGGACTACAGGCACCCGCCACCACGCCCGGCTAACTTTTTTGTATTTTTAGTTTAGACGGGGTTTCACCGTGTTAGCCAGGATGGTCTGGATCTCCTGACCTCGTGATCCACCCACCTGGGCCTCCCCAAGTGCTGGGATTACAGGCGTGAGCCACTGCACCCGGCCCCATCCGTCCATATTTTAACGGAAGTATTAAAAGGAGTTCTAACTAGGTCCAAAAGATTCATTTTTACTTTGATTGCAGTGATGATGGGTCTTATTGCAGTCACAGTGACTGCGGTGGCTGCTAGAATTGCTTTACACTCCTCTGGTTAAACTGCAGAATATGTAAATAATTGGCAAACCAAATTAATGATCTTAGACAAACTGTCATTTGGATGGGAGATAGGCTCATGAGTTTGGAATATCTTTCTCAGTTACAGTGTGACTGGAATATGTCAGATTTTTGTATTACACCCAGAGCCTATAAAGAGTCTGAGCATCGCTGGGACACGGGTAGACGCCATCTAAAAGGAAGAGAAGATAATCTTACTTTAGGTATTTCAAAATTAAAATAACAAATTTTTGAGGCAGCAAAAGCCCATTTAAATGTGGTGCCAGAAACCGAGGCAATGGTGAACGCTGCTAACGGCCTCACAAACCTTAACCCTGTCACTTGGGTTAAAACCATCAGAAGTTCCACTATTGTAAATTTCATATTAATCCGTGTATGTCTGTTCTGTCTGTTGTTAGTCGACAGGTGTATCCAGCAGCTCTGGAGAGAGAGTGACCAGTGAGAACAGGGCATGAAGACGATGGCAGTTTTGTCAAAAAGAAAAGGGGGATATGTAGGGAAAAGAAAGAGACATCAGATTGTGACTGTGTCTATGTAGAAAGGGAAGACATAAGAAACTCCATTTTGACCTGTACCCTGAACAATTGCTTTGCCCTGAGATGCTATTAATCTGTACCTTTGCCCCAACCTTGAACTCACAAAAATATGTGTTGTATGGAATCAAGGTTTAAGGGATCTAGGGCTGTGCAGGATGTGCCTTGTTAACAAAATGTTTACAGGCAGTATGCTTGGGGAAAGTCATCACCATTCTCCAGTCTCAATAAACCAGGGGCACAATGCACTGCGGAAAGCCGCAGGGACCTCTGCCCCGGAAAGCCGGGTATTGTCCGAGGTTTCTCCCCATGTCATAGTCTAAAATATGGCCTCGTGGGATGGGAAAGACCTGACCGTCCCCTAGCCCGACACCCATGAAGGGTCTGTGCTGAGGAGGATTAGTAAAAGAGGATGGCCTCTTGCAGTTGAGATAGAAGAAGGCCACTGTCTCCTGCCCACCTCTGGGAACTGAATGTCTCGGTATAAAACCTGATTGTCCATTTGTTCAGTTCTGAGATAGGAGAAAAGCTGCCCTGTGGCAAGAGGCGAGACATGTTGGCAGCAATGCTGCTTTGTTACTCTTTACTCCACTGAGATGTTTGGTGGAGAAAAGCGTAAATCTGGTCTACGTGCACATCCAGGCGTAGTACCTTCCCTTGAACTTACTTGCAGCACAGATTCCTTTGCTCACATGTTTTCTTGCTGACCTTCTCCCCACTATCACCCTGCTCTCCTGCCGCATTCCTCTTGCTGAGATAGTGAAAACAGTAATTAACAAATACTGAGGGAACTCAGAGACCGGTGCCGGTGCAGATCCTCTGTATGCTGAGCGCCGGTCCCCTGGGCCCACTTTTCTTTCTCTAAACGTTGTCTCTGTGTCTTATTTCTTTTCTCAGTCTCTCGTCCTGCCTGACAAGAAATACCCACAAGTGTGGAGGGTCTGGCCCTCTTTGGGCACAGAAAGGCAGCCAGGGCTCTGCACTGGGCTGGCTCTGTCCCTACATAGATAGATAGATAGATAGATAGATAGATAGATAGATAGATAGATCAATACATACATACATACATACATGGATACATAGATACATAGCTAGCTAGCTAGATACATATATACATACATACATAGATGAATACAGAGATACATAGTTGAGAGATAGATACTTAGATGATTCTGAAGAATTGGACTCTGTAATTATAGAGGCTGAGCAGCTCCACAGTCTGCTGTCCGTGAGCTGAAGGTGCCCCCTGCTTGCTTCAGGACTGAGTCTGGTTCCCCGATCACTCTGACCAGAGATTCCTGCTAAGATGGTCCCTTGGTGGCCACTCCACACCCAGCCAGCATCTCTAGGCTCCATGTAGGGTCTCTCTATGCTCATTATCCAAGATTCCTGGCGGGGGAAACCATCAGGTTTTGAAAATATTCACTAGCAGCAGTGGTGCATGCCTGTAGTACCAGCTACTCGAGAGACTGAGGCAGGAGGATCCCTTGAGCCCAGGAGTTCGAGACCAGCCTGGGCAGTGCAGTGAGACTATTAAAAACAGAAGGAGGAGGAGGAGGAGGAGGAGGAGAATGAGAAGGAGGAGAAAGAAAATAACCACAAACAAGCAAACAAGCTGACAATGTCATTTATTTGTTTATTTATTTATTTATTTATTTGAGACAGGGTCTCACTCTGTCACCCAGGCTGGAGTGTGGTGGTACAATCATAGCTCACTGCAGCCTCAACCTCCCAGGCTCAAGAGATTCTTCCACCTCAGCCTCCCTATTATCTGGGACTGCAGGTGTGCACCACCATGCCCAGCTAATTTTTTTTATTTTTCTGTAGAGATGGGTCTTGTATGTCACCCAGACTGGTCTTGAACTCTTGAGCTAAAGTGTTCCTTAACCTCCCAAAGAACTGGGATTACAGGAGTGAGCCACCATGCCCAGCCCAGGCTGACCAATTTTTTTTTTTTTTTTTGAGACGGAGTCTTGCTCTGTCACCCAGGCTGGAGTGCAGTTGTGTGATCTCGGTTCACTGCAAGCTCCGCCTCCTGGATTCACCCCATTTTCCTGCCTCAGTCTCCCGAATAGCTGGGACTACAGGTGCCCATCACCACGCCTGGCTAATTTTTTTTTTTTTTTTTTGGTATTTTTAGCAGAGACGGGGCCAAGCTGACCAGTTCTGAAAGTGTTCTCCATCAAGCAGCTCATTTACTTAACAATATCACTTATTCCCACACACACATCCCCTCCCAGATCTCTTCCATGTCTTTGCAGAACCAACTCTCTTAAGTAAATATTCCACAGTCATATTTACAATGCAAATTTCAAGTAAAATTGCAATGCTGGCAAAAAAAAAAGAAATGTAGGATTCTGTGATGTCGATGAAAGTGACGTTGGAGAACCTCTGCTGGGAGCCAGGCAAGGCCACCGCAGTGAAGATCAGGCAGTTCACCCTGAAAGAGAAGCTGGCCAAGGAGAAAAGATAGGGGCCTCCCAACGGGGTGGGTTGACCTCAAAGAGAGGCGTTCGTGAAGGATGAGAAGGAGCTCGGTTGTTTTTGCAATGTGACTCCCTTCAGCATCATTCTGTAATGGTCAACTGTGAAATGAAGGATGTTGCAGCAGGCAATCCTATGATTTTATCAAAAAATTATGCGTGAAATATCCAACGCTCGATTTTCTCTTTGTTGATTTCACGGAGAGTTACAACTATGTCCTACATCTTGCTAACTATCACGTGTCATCTGTTCATTATTAAGGAAGGTTTTGGTTTTCTTTTGCTTTCTCTTCTACCCCCCACACCCCAAGCACAGACAGCGTTGGTTCTGTTGGGTCTATTTCCCATGGATGGCTGGCAGCAGGCTTTTCTCTGGTGCCCATTACTGAGGTAGGGAGGCCGTTTTTGATCTGCAGGTCACTGGGTCCTTCCTGGGCCAAACACCTCCCCCTCTTCCCCGGAGAAATCTCTTCATCACATACCAAGACATGAATTTACCCACGGGAGCCACAGGCCAAGCAAAGAGAACGCCCAGTGAGCCATGGAGGGAGAAGTTTCCGGCATTTTCTTCTGGACCCACTGACCCCACAGCAGCCCCTCCTGCCCCACTGGCCAGGCTGGATGCAGCCACCAACTCCCTACCTGCAGTGTGGTCCACCCTTATGGAATCTCATCAAAGTGTACCCTTAAAGAGGGTTCCTTTCATTTCAGCTTTTTTTTTTTTTTTTTTTTTTTGAGACGGAGTCTCGTTCTGTCGCCCAGGCTGGAGTGCAGTGATGTGATCTCGGCTCACTGCAAGCTCCGCCTCCCGGGTTCACGCCATTCTCCTGCCTCAACCTCCACAGCAGCTGGGACTACAGGCGCCTGCCACTACGCCCGGCTAATTTTTTGTATTTTTAGTAGAGACAGGGTATCACCGTGTTAGCCAGGATGGTCTCGATCTCCTGACCTCGTGATCCGCCTGCCTCAGCCTCCCAAAGTGCTGGGATTACAGGCGTGAGCCACCGCGCCCGGCCTCATGTCAGCTTTAATTGTCCTTTGCTGCTCAAAGGCCTTCTAAGTGTTATCATTTACCAGGTAGAACTGAGAACTCTGTAGCCCCCCAGATTTCTCCAAGTTTTCTAGAACTCTCCTCCTGGCTGGTAAACCAGCCGGTTCTTTCAAGCTCACCCTGTTCTTGTAATACTTTGATAAATGCAGCCACAACAACCCACGCAGGAGGGGCCTTGTGTTTTCTGAACTCTTCCCTCAGGGATACACGATCTGGGACAGTCTTACCAAATACATAACAACTACCTTTCTCGCCTCTGATAACTTTCCTTTCCACCCACCTCCTGACCAATAAACCAAGGTCTCAATGCTATGTTTTTGCTCTGGTCGGTTTCTGGGTCAACCAGGATAGACCAATTATGCTGCCACACAAGCCACCTCCACATTTCAGTGACTTCACACGACACAGGCTTGCTTCTTGTTCACATCGCAGGCCACTGCACGTCAGCTGGTGACTCTGCTCTGTGCTTCGTCACTCTGGGACTCAGTCGGAAGCAGCAGCCACTGCTTGGAACATTAGTGGTGACAGTGGGGAGAAGAAACAGAGAATTCAGAAAACTGCAGCAGGTGCTTCAAACTTCTTCCCACTGAGGCAAGCAAATCACGTGGTCACACCTGCCTTAGAGAGGGCTCATGGAAGGGCCACTCTACCACCTGCCATCTGACCTGTTCCCAGAAGGAGAGGAGAACCAGGATACCTATAAAGAGCCCTAATTACCACCCCGTTCTGTGCTCTGTGTGGCAACACTGCCAGTCTTATAGATAGGCTTTGGCTAAATGAGCTTTTCTTTTTCACTCTAACATATTCATTTAAGGCTATAAATTTTTCTCTAAACAGTGATTTGGCTGCATGCAGTAAATTTGATAGCCCCATTATTTCATTAGGGGTTACAAAATGGTGAGCTTCTAATTCTACGATTTCTTCTTTATTCATAAACTGGAATACTTCCTCTAATTTTTTGGTTACCGTAAGATATAGTTTGTCTATCAGAGACAGAATAAGTGTCTGATTATTTTCCTTTATTTAGTCATGTTCAAAATAATGACTTGATTCCTAGAATCCTCTAAAGGTAACTATGTTTTACAGTTTGCATACTGTCTGTATTATTATTTGTGTGTGTGTGTGTGTGTGTGTGTGTATATATGATTACTCACTCCTAGTTTAAACATACTTGATGTGTATCAGTCCAGTTAAGAAATTGGTGTTCAGATTGTCCCAGGTCCATCTATAGAGATATAGAGAGTTTCTCCAGGTTTGACTCTTACCCTTTTTTTTTTTTTTTTTTTTTTTTTTTGAGATGAAGTCTTGCTCTTGTTGCTCAGGCTGGAGTGCAATGGTGCCATCTCAGCTCACTGCAATCTTTGCCCCCCAGGTTCAAAAGATTCTCCTGCCTTAGCCGCCCAAGTAGCTGGGATTACAGTCATGCACCACCACACCTGGCTAATGTTTTGCATTTAGTAGAGACAAGGTTTCACCATGTTGGTCAGGCTGGTCTCGAACTCTTGACCTTAAGTGATCCACTCGCCTCAGCCTCCCAATGTGCTGGGATTACAGGTGTCAGCCACCTTGCCCTGCTGACTCTTTAGTTCTTTTGATATGACTGCTTTAGTCTTAGTTATCATCTCTGCTTTCTGGGATAACAAGATGTTCTAGATTTATCTTGTTCACTTCCAGCCGATTCATCAGAAAAGCCAGGTTCCAAGGAGATACAATAAACAGCATCTGAAGACAACAGTCTTGGTGCTGGGCGTGTTCACTGCTACAGGATGGCTCATTGTTTCTGAGTCTTTCAGTGGAGGAGGAAACTATTTTTATAGTTTCCTATATAAAAATGGATATAATACATCATGGGATGGATAAAATACCTCATGATTTCATATCGATATGTCTAATTCAAATTCAGGATGACAAGGTTTTTACTTAACCTCATCAGTTCCACACTAAAAATTCTAGTTCTGATACCAACCTAATTTATGCATTTGCTTTTTCCATACAACATTCACAGCAGGATATCAACCATACTACCACTGCCACCATGACTTCTAAAAACAGCTTAGGAATTTTATTTTAGTGTTCTTTCTATGCTTAGGGCATATTCCACCAATAAATTACTGTGTTTCCAAATAACTTGAAATAAATAATTCAACTCTATTAATATTGCCTCTTTTTTTTTTTTGAGATAGAGTCTTGCTCTATCGCCCAGCTGGAGTGCAATGGTGCAAGGCTCACTGCAACCTCCACCTCCTGAGTTCAAGTGATTCTCCTGCCTCAGTCTCCTGAGTAGCTAGGATTACAGGCCCACACCACCACACCCGGCTAATTTTTGTATTTTTAGCAGAGATGGGGTTTCACAATGTTGGCTAGGCTGGTCTCGAACTCCTGACCTCAGGTGATCTGCCCCCCCTGGCCTCCCAAAGTGCGAGGATTACAGGCGTGAGCCACCGCCCCCGGCCCTCACCCAACCCCCTGTAGTTTTCAGCAGCATTTTCTGCTTCTGTGGCCCTCACCTGAGGAACAGTTCTGTCTCCATCAGATCCATAGCTGGAAAGACCTGGGGAGAGAAGGGTTCTGAGAAAAGAGGGGTCAGCCGGGAAGGAGACGAGAGGCAGGGGAGACAGCCAGCCCCATCCTAGCACCTTCCACCGACATCACCATCAGACCCAAGCAGTCCGAAATACAACAAGAACAAGAAAACCGTAGCCATAGCCAGAGTAATGACGCCGAACAACAGAGAAATCAGCAAGGTATGTGTTTCAGTTTGTCAGCACGGTATTTTTATTAGTTTGCATTTAAGATAAAGCAGAGCTTTGGACATGTAAAGCCACTCCAAGGAAGCCTCTTAAACGCACACCTTGTTGCAGGTGGGATGCTCATGGCCAGCTGCTCTAGCTGGAAAAGACAGGACTACAAGTGGATTCAGGAGCTCAGGCCTCTGAATAGATGAGCAAAGGCAAGGCTAGCGGGTGAGGGGTGATTCAGCCTAGTTGCAGGTGACTTGGGAAGAGAATTTGTTAGTAGAGACAATGGACATTAATTAGGGTCAACTCTCCTTAGGAAAAGGCAGCCAGATATGGCTTCATTCTATAGCGGGGAATGGACTCTGAGCAGTGGTTTGAGGCTCAACAATGAAGCACAAGTCACAGCTTCGGAAGACAGGATTAGCAGGACTCACATGAGGCCTGAGTACAGAGCCTCAGATCTTGCACTGGCAGCACACGGGGACACAGCAGCTAGACTGGGAACAGCAGGGCTTGCAGCAGGTGGACTGGCAGCAGGATGACCCACAGCCTGAGGAACAACAGCAGGGTTTGCAGCAGCTGGACTGACAGCAGCAGGGTTTGCAGCAGCTGGACTGAGAGCAGGATGACCCACAGCCTGAGGAACAGTAGCAGGGTTTGCAGCAGCTGGACTGGCAGCAGGATGACCCACAGCCTGAGGAGGAGCAGCAGGGTTTACAGCAGCTGCACTGGGAGCAGGCACAAGGGCCACAGACCCCTTTGGAGCCCCCACAGGAGCCACAGCCCCCCTTGGAGCCTCCACAGGAGCCACAGCCCCCCTTGGAACCTCCACAGGAGCCACAGCCCCCCTTGGAGCCTCCACAGGAGCCACAGCTAGAGCAGGAACAGGCTGGCACACAGCAGCACACGGGCTTGCAGCAGCAGACGGGCACACAGCAGCTGGAGCCACAGCCTCCACAGCCAGAGCCACAGCCCCCACAACTGGAGCCACAGGCCCCACAGCCGGAGCCGCAGCCTCCAGAGCAGCCACAGCAGCCCATGGTTCTGGTGGATTGAGGGTGGAGCAGGTAGAGGAGCAGGTGAGAGGGAGGTGTGCAGGTGTGGAACTCCCCGAGCCCGGATTCTTTATACTCCTGCCCAGGGTCAGGTGAGAGGCTGGGCACACGGTCACTTCCTGGTTCCTGCTTGTGCCACTGGTCCCGGTATTCTCTTGTGCTTTGCATTTTTATAAATAACTCCTGTTTTCCTCGCACTGTTCTCGAATGTGCTGTCAGGTCTGCGATGGAAGCTGCCCCTTAGTAAACACTAGCAAGTGTCCCGCGGTGAGTTCCCCTTTCCATGTGACCAGAAGGAAGCGATGAGCAGGCAGTGACTCGCTCAGAGGCCTTGGTCTTGCTGAGGGTGATTTTGAGCCCAGGGCTCCTGGCTTGCTTCCGGGAAGATTCCTCTGCTGGAGCCACGCGTCTTGCTTGGGACATGCCTGGGCCTTACACCTTCACGGTCCACAGCAGCTCCTGGCCCGCGGGCTGTTTCCAAAGGTCCCAGGACACGGGGCTTCAGCCCTCAGCTCGGCAGGGTCCTTTTCGGTGTAAGACTTTGTTGGAAGGTTTGGAGTGTGGACTGGGACGGGGATTTTAAATGCTTATTCTGGAGCTTGCTGCGTGCTCCCCATGGAAAATGTGCTCCTGTGACAACCGGGGTTTCTTCCAGGCCTTTCGGACCACCGGGGTGGCAGGGTTGACAGACAAAGCAAGGATGCCTGCTGGAACTTGAATTTCAGATAATCGAAGGCTGCCTTTTGAGGAAGCAAATCCAAGCATTCCAAGGTGCAGACACTGCGCTGGGTCAGGACCCAGATCTCATCGCCTCCTGCAGCTGTTCCTCCTGCCGCCGCACGGTGTCGCTGTGGAGCAGGTTCCGCCCCAGCCTGGCCGGCCCAGGGGCTCCCGCACAGCTGCACCTGCGGACCGCGGAGGCCCTTCCAGGGACGGTGCCCGGAGGAGGATGCCCTGCCCGGGTGCCCGCCTGCTCCGGGTCCCGGGCTCAGCCTGGGAAGCAGCAACTACATTCGGGTGCAGGCCCACTGGATGCTAAAGAAAACCCGTGGAGAGCAGGGAACCGGATGGCCATTTGCTCCCGTGACCACAATACCTGTGAGTGCCCCGAGCCCAGTCAACGGGCCCCAGGCCACGGTGTAGACACCGGCTGGCACTCGGTGACTCTTCCCGCGTGTGCTGGAGCCCCACTCTGTTCTGGAGTAGGGGACTGTATCTCAGCGAGGAACAGAAAACCCATTAGGGGAGAGCCGCCTTGGGTTGGCTGTTCCTGCTGGAGGCGGCATCCTCCAGGTCTGGTACAGAGGAAACAGATAGATTTGCTTCCTGATATATTTGCATCCAGCGCCCGATACATTTGCGTCCAGCGCCCGATACATTTCCGTCCAGTGCCCGATACATTTTCTTCCAGCGTCCGATATCTTTGCGTCCAGCGCCCAATGCATCTGCGTCCAGCGCCTGATAACATTTGCTTCTAGCGCCCGATACATTTGCGTCCAGCGCCCAATGCATCTGCGTCCAGCGCCTGATAACATTTGCGTCCAGCGCCCGATACATTTGCGTCCAGCGTCCGATACATTTGCGTCCAGCGCCCGATACGTTTGTTCCAGTGCCCGATACATTTGCGTCCGGTACCTAATACATTCGCCTCCAGTCCCCGAAGTGACGTATCAACACCTGCGCGGACTCCTAGTGACACCCTTGGGTCAGCTCCTTCCCTTGGGTACAAGAGGACTTTTTCTTTTTTTTTTTTTTACTTTGGGGACATCTTCCCTTTCATGGGCCTTTGTTCTTCGTAGTCCATGGGTGACCTTCAGGTTCGCTGAGTTGGGCCAAGAGGATCCTCAGAGGACGTCCTAGGAGGCTCTGATGGAACAATCCACATGGAAGTGGTGTCCACCCTGTCCGGTGGGGAACCCCATGAATATGTAGCTTTTGAGAAAATGCCCCTGAAATGTGTGTATTATATAAGGTGCATACGCTCCTGTCTAGTCATTTGCTATTTTAATCTTAGTTAATTTTATTTTTTTAACCTTTTCAGCTTAAAACAGTCATGAATATGAGTAGTCTTTTCTCCCATGTTCCACATTTGGAATTATCTGCAGACCCCTTCTTAACTACTTTGGGTTCATAGACTCTTCTGTGGATTTTTACAGAGCTTCTCCTTAAGCAAGTCTACAAACGTGCACAAAAACACAGAACTTTACATAAAACTGTGCAGTATCTAGACAGGACCTGATGTCCACCTGTATCTGTAGGTTTCAGATCAAGAACCCAACAGAAGAGGGGGCACCAAGTAAGAGAGAGCTGGAAGGATTTCTCCTTCTAAAATGGGTTAGGCTGACCCCACAGATTTTTACTCCTCCACCACCTGAAACCACACTCAGATGAGAGGAAGGCTCAGGGGCGGTTTTTCCTGAGATGGTAAAGTGCTGGCTGATGCCGTGCAGCAGGGGAGGCTCCAGCAGAAGGACTTGCAGAAGAAGCGACAAGGAGAAGGCCAGCAGCAAAGTGTGTTTCTCGTGACAAAGATGGCAGACAGCATGATGGTGCAGGGCTTGGAGGCTAGGACATGAAGGGTACTACAACACCTCTCTCTGTCTCTCTCTCTCTCTCAGTACTACTCTTTCTGAGTGAAGTAAGATGCTGTGCCAATAGCAGCCCCATGGAGAGTCCTGCAGGTGAGAAGCTGAGGCCTCCCACCCACAAGCCAAGGCATGTACCATCCTGGAAGTGGGTCAACACCAGCCGAGCCTTCAGGGGATGCAGCCCCAGACCCCCAGCCAGAACCACCCAGCAACATTTGGAGCTTGACAGAGAAGAATGAAAAGATCTTGTGAAGGTGCTCACATCTGCAATCCCAGCATTTTGGGAGGCTGAGGTGGGAGGATCACTTGAGCCCAGGAGTTTGAGACCAGTCTGGGTAACGTAGTGATACCTCATCTCTACAAAAACATACAAAAATTAGCTGGGTGTGTGAGCGCACACATGTAGTTCTAGCTACTCGGGAGGCTGAGGTGGGAGGATTTCTTGAGCCCAGGAGGTCGAGGCTGCAGGGAGCTATGACTGCACCACTGCACTGTAGACTGGGTGACAGACCGAGACTCTGTCTCACACACACACAAAAAAAAAAAAAAGAAAGAAAGAAAAGAAAAGAAAAAGGTAAGGCCAGTAAAACAAAAGAAATTTTTAACTTCATTTCATTATTAACAAATGCACACAATTTCTGAATCAAATAGAAGACTCCAATATGATTATTTAAAAATACCAAGTCATAAGTAGGGTTTGTTCCAAGAATGTTAAGATGGCTCACCGTCAGGAAATGTACCATTTTGTACTCATTACAAAAGTGCCTTGAGGGAGAGAAGGATTCACATGTTCACCTCAGCAGGTGTAATGATTAGCTATGGCGTGCCTGACCATGAGCTGAGGGACAGAAGTGTCTTTTTCAACTTGATAAATTCCGGATGGAAGTATGAGGTTTTGTGAAGGTAAATGTGCTGTATCTAAAGAAGAAATGACGGGTAGGATGCTCATGACTGGCTGGGGGTACAGGAAGAAGGCGGATCAGAAGCACTGGATGGCACTCAGGTCGGCGCAGGAGACGCTAGTCTGAGGGGATCACCCGCCTCTGTGCGGGGCCAGTGGAAGATGGTGGCTGATCTCAGACTGTGTTAAACATGCATGTTAAAATTTTCACAGTCACCACTGGGGAAAAGTAGAAATAAAAACATCAGTGCAAAGCACTAGAAAAAGAGGAGAAAGGAAGAAAGAAACTTTTTCAAGTCCATAGAAGCAAGAAAAGAGAATTTTAAAAGCCTATGAAAAGGAAAAAGTAAAAATAAGAAAAGCACGGAAACAGTAGCACCCGTGAGATGGTAGAGATGGTGCTGACCCACGGGCGTGACAAGGGGCCAGGATCGATGCCCACCAGGGAGGCCAGCAGCCCAGCAATGCCAATGCAGGACTGTTTACAAGAGCACCCGAGGGCAGCAACCCGCACTCTATTTTGGCACCAGGGACCGGTTTTGTAGAAAGCAATTTTTCCACGGACCCAGGGGGGTGGTTGGGGGCTGGATTCAGGATGAAACTCTTCCATCTCAGATCGTCAGGGATTAGATTCTTGTAAGGAACACGCACCCTAGATCCCTCGTGCGCACCGTTCACAGTAGGATTCTCGCTCCTATGACAATCTAATGTGGCGGCTGAAGGGATGGGAGGCCATGCTCGCTCGCCTTCCACTCACCTCCTTCTGTGCGGCCTGGTTCCTAACAGGCCATGGTCTGCGGCCTGGGGGTTGAGGACCCCTGTCCTAGGACACTGGGTCCTCCTTGGCTGTAGCCCCCACCCACCTGGAGGCTGTGGAAAGGGCCCGAGTAGGTGGAGAGCAGAGATGTCATCAGGCTCGTTTTTCTCTCTGGGAATGCAGCTGGGCTCTGCTGCAATAACCATCGCCCGTGTAGTTAATTGCTCAGTATTGGTCTTCATTCTATTGCCCTCAGCGCTTCTTGCCTTGCCTGTCCCTGCCTCACTTCTTTAATTGGAATAAATCCCAATTGTGTAGGGTCCATGTGACTTTCCCCAGAGTCCCAGGTGCTGTCATCTTAGATTTCTGCCATTTGGAAGGCTGTCTTCCTGTTTTCTTCTACTTGGAGGACGTTTTGTCGCCATATTCTTGGGTCATGTTTGGTTTTGTCTACTTTTTGGAGAAATTGATCCCCTATCTTTGGGTTTATGACCTCTCTGAGGAGCATCTAGGAGCAGCTCGCTATGAGCACCCTCAGCCCAGACAGCCACGGCGGACTGGCCGGTGATTTGCAGAGGCGGCAACGTTGATTCAGCCTTTGGAGTTCCGTCACCAAACCGCCAGGGGCTCGGTCCTCAGCGTTCTGCATTCATTCTTTCCTGGAACATGCTATGCTCTTTGGGACTAAACTTTCAGATCTTCCTGCGGGTCATGGCGCATTTCTTTGACTTTTGAATCTGTTTTCTGCTCCGTTTGTTAAAGGCTCTGCTACTTACACCGATGCTGTGGCTTTCCTGTCCTCCTCGTCTGCCAACCTCTCTGTGGTGATTCCACGGCTTTGTGCTTTAGCCACACTGTGAGTATCTCGCATCTTTCTTGGATGTCGTCGATCCAAGTCCCAGCCACCTCCGTTCTGCTCCTCACTCTTCCTAACCACCAACTCGAACCGTAATGACCTCCCTCTGGTGCTCATTTATTTCCCAAGGCCTCCACTCTTCCTTTTAAAACTTACTCTATAGGCCAGATGCGGAGGCTCACGCCTGTAATCCCAACACTTTGGGAGGCCGAGGCAGGCAGATCCCTTGAGGTCAGGAGTTTGAGGCCAGTCTGGCCAACGTGGTGAAATCCCGTCTCTACTAAAAATACAAAAATTAGTGGGGTGTGGTGGCGGGCGCCTGTAATCCCAACTACTTGGGAGGCTGAAGCAGGAGAATCCGTTGAACCTGGGAGGCAGAGTTTGCAGTGAGCCGAGATCACATCGTTGCACTCCAGCCTGGGCAAAAGAGCAAAGCTCCATCTCAAAAAATAAACAAATAAACAAAATAAAACTTACTCTCTCTTTTTACCATCTCAACTGAGAGCCCTTTTAAAGTTACTATGCCATATTTGTAATTTGCTGCCATATTTGTTATTATTTGCTTCATACTTCAACAATTTGCAGGAAATCTACTTTTGTCTCCTGAATGACGAGTTCACTTAGAAAGGTTTGTTTCCTTCCTTTCCTCCTCCTTTTGTTTTTTAAGGTTTGTTTTCGTAGCTGTTACAGAATCTCACGTTACCTCTCTCGGGTTTGGCCAATCCTGTCTAGATCTTCTGCCTATGTTGAACCGAAAAGATGCTCCTGGTTCCCTTCACCCAGCACCTGAGGGCAGAGCTGCCAAGCTCTGGCGAGCGCCTGGGGTGTGTGACGGTCTGCTCACGTCCAGTGCGGCCTCGGGCAGGGTTGGTGGGGGACGGATTTGTTAGGATGCCTGGGCTCTGCGCTCACGATCCAGGTCTTATGAAATGTCCCCACCCCAGCCTCACCGCGTCCCGTTGGGAGGAGTGAACTGTGGCCACATGGGGCTGCATCCTCTACTCAGTGTGTGCCCTTGGAAGAGGTATTTTCAGCACGGTGGGCACTTCCCTCTCTGTGGGTTTCTCTCAGTCCCCTGCCCCCCCCGGCCCCCATTAGCAATGGGAACTACGGAGCCTATAACCCTGTCTCTCACCTCTTCCAGACAAGACAAGACCTTTCACCCAAAGCTTGAAAGATATTCATTTTTTACCATCTAATAATGTTGGCGAGGCAGAAAATAAAATGACAAGACAAAGTGAGAATAGTGTTTAAAAACGTCGGAAATTAAACTCAAGTACACACCTGTGGAAAAACAAAGTGCACTGTTTGGACACGAGGGATTCGTTCTCTCAATATCCAAATAACTTTTGAAGCAGTAATAGAAGTAAAAAAAGTATATAATTTATATTGGAGTAAAAGAATCACCCTCAGTAATAGTTAATTGAAGAGATTAACAACAGGGTGATAAATTAGATTCTCCATCCTCCCATGAAATTCCTGAAGATTTTTAACATGAACGATACTCACCATGTGAGGCTGTGTACGCAGCAGCCAGGAGTCCTGAGCGCCCCACGACCTGAGGCTGGTGGAGGAGAGGCTGAATGCCGTGCACCCACGTGTTAAGACAGAACCAGGACACAACATTTGTTCCTCAATTTGCCTCTTTAATTATACGGATGAAAGCTTAGTTTTTAAAAATTTCTCTTTACACAGAGATCACAGTCTCAAAGAAAAGTGTGGTGCCATTGGTGGGACGAAAACAACCAAAATGATCTTCGTAGAACACCTGTTCTCTGCCGGTCACGTGAGGAAAACAGAAGGCAGGTGATCAGGTTCAGTACAAGGTCCAGTTCCAAGGAGGAAGTGGCTACATTTAGAAAGGTAAGCAGGTGGGTGTTGGATCACGCCAATGAGAACCGGAAGTCCAGCAAACAGATAATCACATACCCAGGAAGCGCTGGCAATGATGGAGTGACTGAGGTCTCAGAGCGACCCTACCCAGGGATATAAGGGGCCCAGGCTCAGGGAGCTCCACACCTGCACCTCCCTCTCACCTGTTTCTCTACCTGCTCCATCCTCAATCCACCAGAACCATGGGCTGCTGTGGCTGCTCCGGAAGTTGTGGCTCTGGCTGTGGGGGCTGTGGCTCCAGCTGTGGGGGCTGTGGCTCCAGCCGCTGTGTGCCCGTCTGCTGCTGCAAGCCCGTGTGCTGCTGTGTGCCAGCCTGTTCCTGCTCCAGCTGTGGCTCCTGTGGGGGCTCCAAGGGAGGCTGTGGCTCCTGTGGGGGCTCCAAGGGGGGCTGTGTTTCTTGTGGCTGCTCCCAGTCCAGCTGCTGCAAGCCCTGCTGCTCCTCAGGCTGTGGGTCATCCTGCTGCCAGTCCAACTGCTGCAAACCCTGCTGCTCCCAGTCCAGCTGCTGCAAACTCTGCTGCTCCCAGTCCACCTGCTGCAAGCCCTGTTGCTGCCAGTCCAGCTTCTGTGTCCCCGTGTGCTGCCAGTGTAAGATCTGAGGCTCTGGCTGCAGACCATAGGTGGCCTGACTGGCGAAGCGTCCAGCTTCCCAGCTTCCTCGCTCTGGGTTCTCTGGTGCTCCACTGTCTCCACTGTGTCCTCACTGGCTTCATCCACTCCACACCAGCGCTCCCGAAACTGACTGGGGACCCCTTCTGGCTCACTGCCTGTTACTTCTCCTGAACTTCATCTCCCTGTTCCACACTCATTTAAGATCCAAAGCGGCCCACTGAAGCCCCAGAGGCAACTCAGACCCCTTAGACCCTGACAGCTGCCCCTTTTTTCAGGAGTGTGATCCACCCTTAATCTCTCTGGCTATCTGTATGTCAAGACTGAATCCTGACCCTCTAAATAAACAAAGTCTCGAGGCACGAAGCTCAATCTCTTGTGGCTCTCTCCTTCCCACCTCTCTCTAATTCCCAGAAGCACCGTCTTCCTGCCCCCCCCGGGACAGTTCCCATTTCTCTCCCCTCAGCATCTTTCATGCCATGGTCCATGTCTTCATGCACAGAACTAACGTCTATAGCTTTCTGCTCTGGGCCCCTTGTTGTGTTGGGCTCTGGAGATGACAGAGCAGAGTAAACCCAAGCTCACAATCTGGTACGTGGGGAGAGGCAGGGAGAGGGACAGGTGGTGAGGGCAGTGGTGTCAGCCACAGAGGCACCGCCGTGCTGTGGGAGGGAGGGAAGCTCAGGGCCAGGCCACTTCAGCGGAAGGATGAGGAAGGGTCTGTATGCTGAGCTGTGTGGCACATCAGGCCCTAAGAAGCCCCTAGTGCATGCAGGAGCCAGACCTGGAGATGTGGAGGAACTTGGGCTTATCTGCAATGTCACGGGGCCTTGAAAAACCAGACATGGGAAGGCAATGACTGCACACGATGCTCAGCTGCTGGACACAAGCTCAAAGACAGCCAGGAGTTGAATAGATCCCCCCCAAAAAAATTCCATTTGGGGGAGCCCAAATGCTCAGTGCCTTCTAAGACAACCTTGTCTGGAGACAAGCTTTCTTTCAGCTTTTACTTGGGGTTCAGGGCTGCATGTGCAGGCTTGCCATATAGATGAATTGCACGTCACGGGGTTTGGTGTGTAGATTATTTCATCAACCAGGTAAGAAGCATAGTATCCAATAGGTAGCTTTTCGATCCTCTCCCTCCTCCTGCCCCCACCCCACCCCACCCCCGCCGCCAAGTGCACCACAGTGCTGTCCTTCCCTTGTGTTCCTATGTACTCCGTGTTCAGTTCTGACTTATAAGTGGGAACATGCGACATTTGGCTTTCTGTTCCTGCATTAGTTTGCTAAGGATAATGACCTGCAGCTCCATCCATGTCCCTACAAAGGACATGACCTCATTCTTTTTGATGGCTGCATAGTATTCCATGGTGTATATGCACCACATTTTCTTTATCCAGTCTGTCATTGATGGACATTAGGACGTTACGTGAAGATGAAGGCAGAGGTTGGGGTGATGCTTCTGTAAGTCACAGAGGACCAAGGGTTGCCAGCAAGACCCAGAAGCTAGAAGAGACCAGAGCAGAGGCTCCGTCACAGCCCCAGAAGGAACCAGCCCTGGCCACCCCTGCATCTCGGACTTCTGTCCCCCAGGGTTGGGAGAGGGACGTTCTTGTCATTTGTGGTCCTTTGTTAGGGCTGCCCCAGGAAGCAAGTACAAGCAGTGGTTCAGTCAGAGCAGGTAAAGCAGCCATTCGGGGTATTTTCAGTCAGGCAGATCCAGAGTGGAAATCAGAAGCTTATGTTCTTGAGGGCAGCTCTGGGGGCTGGACCTCCTGGAAGGACTCCAGCCACCCACAGCGCTGGCCCCGGGAGACCTCAGGCTTCCAAGCTGTCCTGGAACCCTGAGCTCCAGCGCACCTGCCATGTGGTCCAGGGACAGGGACCCACCTCAGGGCATCCACAGGCTGGTGACAGCACTGGGGTGTGCGTCTACCCAGGCCTTTTGCCGGGGAAGCAGGTGACCAGCTGCAGCTGAAGCTGCAGGCGCCGAGCTCGCCCTCCTGCACAGCAACACGTGAGCCCCGGCGCGGGCCTCTGCCTGCCTTCCTTTCCAGACCTGGGGAAAGGCATTCGATTGGCAGGACCTCATTCTTACCCTTGACTTGGAATGGTCATTTTTATCTTCTAGCTCCTGCAGTGTAGACAGAACCGGAGGAGGGGGTGGACACTCTGTGGGTGGGGCTTGCCTACTTCCTGCCTTTTTCCCCCTTCAGTCATCCCCCTACCAAGGCTTCTGTAGCCCTGTTTCGGAAGCCCTGGTACTGTACCCAGAAAGGGTGTCCAGGATCTTGGCGTCTCGAACAAAGAATTGGACAAAACGCACGAGCAAAGTGAGGAGAGCAAAAGCAGGGATTTATTGAGAATTAAAGTGCACTCCACGGCGTGGGAGCGGCTGAGCGTAGGGGCTCAAGGATCCTGTTATAGAGTTTTTGTGAGTTCAGATACCCTCTACTGGGGGTCCGCCCTATGTAAATGAAGAGAATGAAGTTATAAAGTCGTTTGCTGGGTTTGTGCCCATGGAGAGGACATGTCCTGTCATAGCTAAAGTGTGAATCCGCCTTATGTTCCCTGCCTCCAGACCGTATTTTCCTGCCTCAGCCCCAGGGCCTGCTTCACCGGCACGCAGCTCCCGCAGACACACAGGCTCCCACACTTGGAAGGCTTCATGCTTTGCTGTCACTGTCTTGAAATCCTCGGCCGGGTGCGGGGGCTCACGCCTGTAATCCCAGCACTTTGGGAGGCCGAGACGGGTGAATTGATTGAGCTCAGGAGTTTGAAACCAGCCTGGGCAACATGGTGAAACCCTGTTACTACTAAAAGACAAAAAAAATATTAGCCAGGCGAGGTGGCGGGCGCCTGTAGTCCCAGCTACTCTGGAGGCTGAGGCAGGAGAATGGCGTAAACCTGGGAGGCGGAGCTTGCAGTGAGCTGAGATCTGGCCACTGCACTCCAGCCTGGTCGACAGAGCGAGACTCCGTCTCCAAAATAAATACATAAAGTACATAAATAAATTGGAGTGGATAGGCAAGTCCCCCATGCAGAAGGATTCCCACTAATTCCGTGTAGCCCTCACCCCTTAAGTGCGGACAGCACCAGGACTGCCTTCTGAGAGCGCAGCCCGGGACGAGGGAATTCGGGAGCATCTTTCCGTGGGGAACCTGATGGACAGGAGCTCAGCCAGGAGACGGGGCAGCATAGTCCACGAGGCACGATGAGCCACGCCAACAACAACAGGACAGGCCCTCAGCACGAGGTGACGAGAAGGCATCTCCCTCTGTGCTCCTCCTTCCCACATCCACGGCCCAGTCTAGTCGTGAAAACACCAGATAGATCCCAATAAGGGGCACCCTATGAATATCTGACCAGTCCTCTGAACCGTCCAGGTCACCACCAACAAGGAGAGCCTGGGAAACGGTCACCGGCCAGAGGAGCCCAGGGAGACGGATGAGGGAATGTCACATGGGGCCCTGGGACAGAAACGGACCAGCAGGTAAATGCTAACGAGAGAAGACAAAAATGTGGGCTTCAGTTAATAATAATGCATCAATATTGGTTCTCATTTTATTTTATTATTTTAATTTTTTTGCGATGGAGTCTCGCTCTGTCGCCCAGGCTGGAGTACAGTGGTGTGATCTCAGCTCACTGCAGCTTCTGTCTTTCAGGTTCAAGCAATTCTCTTCCTTTAGCCTCCCACATACCTGCGATTACAGGTGCCGGCCACCACGCCTGGCTAATTTTTGTATTTTTAGTAGAGATGGGGTTTTGCCATGTTGGCCAGGCTGGTCTTGAGTTCCTGGCCTCAAGTGATCCACCTGCTTCAGTCTCCCAAAGTGCTGGGATTACAGGCATGAGCCACTGTGCTGGGTCATTATTTAGTTTTTAGTTTAGTTTCGTTTTTTCTTGAGACAGAGTCTTGTTCTGTGGTCCAGGCTGGAGTGCAGTGCTATGATCTCAGCTCACTGCAACCTCTACCTCTTGGGTTCAAGTGATTCTCCTGCCTTAGCCTCCTGAGCAGCTGGGATTACAGACGCCCGCCACCACGTCCAGCTAATTTTTGTATTTTAGTAGAGACAAGGTTTCACCATGTTGGCCAGGCTGGTCTCCAACTCCTGACCTCAAGTGATCCTTCTGCCTCAGGCTCCCAAAGTGCTGGGATTACAGGTGTGAGCCACCGCGACCGGCCCAATATTGGTTCTCTAATTGTGAGAAACGTACCATACTGAAGTAAGATACTAATAATGGGGGAAGCTGGGTGTAAGGTGTATGGAAACTTTCTTTGCATTTTTTCTGTAAATCTAAAACAATTCCAAAAAATAAAGCTTGCTAAAAAACAATTTAGAGTCACATGAAACTGATTTATTTGAAGAATTAAATTAAAAAAAAAATTTATCCACAAGAATCACCAGGTCTAGATGTGCTGACATTTGTAATTTAAAACAATTTATCAGAAACTTATCCTAATGTTGTCGCAGCCCAAAAAATACCTTTACTGCTCCAATAACAGCTGTATCAGCACAAAGATTCTTCTCAAAGGTCATCAAAAATTATTTGAGATCTTGCATTTGCCAAAAAAGACTGAAATAACTTTCAGTTATGTCAAAACTAAAAATGAAATTTCTACAGTATCTATTTTGATGATCTAATAAATGAATTTGCAGAAAAAATTAGAAAAGTCATAAACATCCCATTAATAAAATATTATTTATTATATTATATAAAATTATGAATCCAAAAATTATTATTTTGTAGTTTGTTAATTTATGTCGTTACTTGGCACCACTATCGCCCCTATTTATTGTCTAAATGATAAAATCATTCCTAAAGGGGAAGGCTTTCACTGTGGTTTTTTGCTGCTCTTTTTTTTTTTTTTTCCTCCAAGACAGAGTCTTGCTCTGTCCCCCAGGCTGGAGTGCACTGGCACAATCTTGTCTCACTGCAAATTCCACCCCCTGGGTTCAAACAATTCTCCTGCCTCAGCCTCCAGAGTAGCTGGGATTACAGGCACGCATCACCACCCCTGGTTAATTTTTGTATTTTTGGTAGACACAGGGTTTCACCATGTTGGCCACACTGGCCTTGAACTCCTGACCTCGTGATCTGCCCACCTTAACCTCCTAAAGTGCTGGGGTTACAGGCCTGAGCCACCGTGCCCAGCCTTTTGCTGCCTTTTGAACCAGGAGTCCCACCATTTCTGTGTCTGGACCACCTTTCTCTCTCCCCAGGGTCCAGCTCCTTGGACCCCTCCCATGTCCTCACCTGAGCTCACCACACTCTCACCCCCGACTCTGGGCTTGGCAAATCAGACCCAGCATCGAATTTGCACAATGATGCATCGTGGCAATGAAGGGTTGACATCAAGAATGCAAATGTGCCTGATATTGTAAATAATATCAGACATAAATGAGGCTGCATGTGGTGGCTCACACTTGTAATCCCAGCACTTTGGGAGGCTGAGGCAGGTGGATCACCTGAAGTCAGGGGTTCAAGACCAGCCTGGCCAATATGGCAAAACCCCGTCTCTACTAAAAATACACAGTGGCGGGCACCTGTAATCCCAGCTATTTGGCAGACTGAGGCAGGAGAATCGCTTGAACCTGGGAGGCAGAAGTTGCAATGAGCTCAGATCAGGTCACTGCACTCTAGCTTGGGCATCTCAAGAAAAACAACGACAATGAAAAAACCAAACCAACAAATAAAAGACTCACTGTAGTAATGATAGATATGGGGAAAACATCATCTGTTTTCTCCATGTTGCTGAAAAGGTATTAATAAACCATCAGCGCCGATACAGTAACAATAGAAACCATCAGCGCCTGATACAGTAACAATAGAACAGCAACAGACGGAGAAGTCCTTCATACGGTATAAACACAGGCACACCCATAGTTAGGGTTTCCTGCAAACGTGCATGTTCATATCTAAAGCAAAACCGTATCTCTATTCAGCACCACGCCAGGAGCGGAAGGCGCCTGCTCTCCAAGACAATGGTTTTACAGTAATCATTGAAGCCTCCACCCGGAGCGCTTCAGGGGCCTGAGCTAGGGGCTGTGCTGAGGAGGGGGCTCCGGTCACCTGCGGCGTCTCCCTCACTCCTCCAAACCCCCCAGTCTCCTCCAGCTAGGCCTCCCCCTCGGACCCCAAGCCTTGCTTGGACCAAAAGGTTCAACCTCTGCCCCTTCCTAAGGCTCATTCCTGAGCTGGGAAGACAGAGATCAGGAAATTCCTTGCAGAAAAGGAAAAATCAGTCATTACCTTGTGTGTTGTGTGTGTGAGGCTCTCCCAGACCGTGGAGGCAGGACCTTTCATTCCCTCGATTTGAAAGGCATTAAACGCAGATTCTCTGGGTGTCCAAACTTTTTTACACATGGAAGAATGCATAAGAGTGTGAAGTGTAGCTTGCACCCCAATACACTTTTGGCTACTTGGGTTTGGGCCATCTCAATCAGAGCTTGCACACTGCTCCTCATTTCCTTCTTTCTCCTAAGCTGGGGCCACCAGGCTTCAACCGTGGTTATTGTCCCAGTGTGAACCCCACACGCCTGCACAGCTGCAACCATTTTCTTTGTCCTTAAACACAAACGTTTATGTTCACCAGTGTCCGTGTAAACTAGCAGCTGCCTCTTTCTGCCTCCTTGTTTGCGTTCCTTCGCTGGACCTGTCACCTCACAGACGCCCTTCACTGTACCCATCCCTCCCCAGAAGTTTGGAGCCCTGAGAACAGGTGTCCCTGGTTGTGGTCATTGTTCTACCCTCTGGTTCAATGACAGTGCCGGGCACACAGTGCACACACAGTAAATATTTGCCAAATGCGTGCAGGGCTCCAAGCGAGCCTGAGCAGCTCTGGGCAGAGGGGCTGAGAGTCTCAGGGTTCCCTCCTGGGTTTCAGGGACGAGCCAGGTCTGGGAAGGCAGGAAGCCGGCTTGACTCAGCAGGGCCGCCAGGGGACTCTGTGGTAAGACGGCGGGAGAGCCACAGGCCCGAGGTGGCAGCTTCTGGAGCCCAAAGTTGGCCCAAGGCTCCTGCTGCCTGGCAAACTCCAACCGCAGTTGCAGGCGACAGCCCTGGCATCCCAGTCTCCAAAGATTGAGTGGCTGTCACTGGCTTTAGGATAAAAATCAAGCGTGACCCTTAAAAACGCCCCAACATGGTGGAAATATGTGAACTGGACGTGATGCACGTTGCGTTTTACACTTTGCTTTATAACCCGCAGCAGAGCAAGTGCAAAGGGCTCGAGGCTCAGGCAGGCTCTGGCTTGGTGTGTTTGGAACTTGGGGAGCAGAGGAGGGCTGCATGGGGAAGAGGGCATGGGGAGAAACGTCTTCAAGGGAAGGTCTTCCCGTGCTGTGTGCAGCCCTTAGTCCTGTGCCTGGGGCGGGCGGCTTTCATCTCTCCCGGAGCCCCCCCACCACCGGCCCTGGCTCCCCATGCAGTGCCCAGTGCCACCCTGGCATCCCGCTGGGCTCTCCCACCGGCCCGGGCCACTTCCATCTCCCCACAGGAGTGGGAGTCTCATGGAAGGGGTTTCGCGGATCTTCGCCCACTGTTGTCCCTCTTGCTGGACCGGCAGCTTGCCCCCCACGTGTCTTCTCAGCCAGAGCTATTTCTTAGTTCCTCAGCCCCTCTGCTTGTGGTAAATGTTTCTCTTTCCTGAAACTTTTCTTTAAAGGATTTGATTGAGACCTGAAGCCACTTCATTTTCCCGGGGAGTTGGTCACACGTGGCAGAGCCCCAGACACGTGGAAAGTGGCTGTAGTAACTCCTGTGGGTACCCGGGGAAGCGGGGAAGACCCTCCATGCTCAGGGCCATCCCTGGCCGCTCCCGAGCACCCTCAGGCTTCACCTGCCCCTTGACCCTGGCCTCTCTGTCCAGCCAGAGCCCCAAGAGCTGCCTGTGGTTGAAAGGTTGGGCTACAACTCAGGGCATGCGGCCACACACACCATGGGCACCCTGGGGTCACAGGAGGAGCATCAGGAAGACCCTCTGTAGGACTGGGCTGTGGCTGGGTGGTTGGGGGTCTCCCCAGGTTGGAGGCTGCTGGAAAGCTGGAGCCCCCATGACCAGCTGGCGAAAGTCTGACCCCAGGCAAGGCCCAGCTCCTGTTAGCAGAGAAAAGGGGAGGTTTGGCATTTCATGGCGGGCACTGGGATCCTGATTTGTCAGTGTTTAGACAAAATTATGAAAGGGCCATTCTGTCTCATCTCATCCTGGCCTTATAGTGACTTGTCTGAAGTTGTTTTCAGCTGGAATGCAGGCAAACAGACCACCCTCAGACCACCTCCACCCGACACCACCTCCAACCCTAGACCACCTCCAACCCCAGACCATCACACCCCAAACCACCTCCACCTTGGCTCATCTCATGTCCACCCACAGACCTCGGCCACCCACAGACCTCCTCCACCCACAGACCTCCTCCATTCGAGACCACCCCACCCCATACCACCTCCAACTCCAGACCACCTCCACCTTGGCCCACCTCCACCCACAGACCTCCTCCACCCCCAGACCAACTCTACCCCAAGACCACCTCCACTCCCAGACCATCCCACCCCAGACAACCTCCATCCCACCCCAGACCACTCTACCCCAAACCACTTCCACCTGAGACCACCTCCACCCTCAGACCACCTCCACCTGAGACCACCCCGCCCTAGACCACCTCCACCTGAGACCACCTCCACCCCAGACCACCTCCACCTGAGACCACCCCACCCTAGACCACCTCCACCCTCAGACCATCCCACTCCCAGACCACTTCCACCCCAGACCTCCTCCACCTCAGCTCACCTCCACCCCAGACCTCCTTCACCCCTAGACCATCTACCCCTAGACCACCCCACCCCCAGACCACCCCCACCCCCAGACCACCTCCACCCCAGACCACCCTTACCTGACGGAGGTTTTGGGGCTCTGGAAAGCTCCCTTCAAAGTTCTCTCCAGTGTGGGCTCCCTGGCCTGCCCCTGTCCCCTGGTGTTTACCCACCAAGACCGAGGACCTGGCCTCCCCTCCACAGCTGGGGAGGGGTCTTCCTTAGGGCGATGGCAGGAGGCCCGGGGGCTGTCCTGGCTCTTCCCTGGTTGTTCCTGATGGATCAGAGAATTCTCTCCTGCTTCTTCCCCGACATGAAGCAACAGGCTCACATCCAGCAGCTGAGAGGCATGGGGGGTGGGGGGTGGACCGCGACCCTGGACCCAGGCCTCAGAGGCAGAGGCAGAATCTGTCACTGCGGCTGTGCCCACGTCCACCCTGACCCTGGGCGTGAACTGGCAGCAACTCGCTCTCGGGAGGGTGGGGACCGCAGTGGGTCCTGCTCCCTCCTTCCCTCCCTCCCTCCCAGGGGAGCCAAGGGAGCACCCTGGACCCCTGAGCTGGGAGTCCGCAGTGCCGTGACCCCATCTGCCCCACTTACCACTGGCTGCCCAGGCCCCTCCTGGGGTCCTCTGCGTGTGTTTCTGGGGGCACCACATCACTGGAGGCCAGGACGGGCTGGGGAGGCACCAGTAGCCCCAGCACCCTTGCTCCAGGCAGGGCAAGCGCTGAGACTCCAGGGGCTGCACCACCTCCCTGTGGCCGGGCCCCTCCCCTCTTTCTCCAGGTCCCTCCAAAAGTGCTGGGGATGGGCAAGGGGGAACTGACACGACCTCTGGCTCTCCCTTCAGTGGCTGGGGACCCCCAGTGCCCACAGGCTCAGAGAGGGAGGTCTGGTGGGTGCTGCGGGGTAGCCCCAAACTGGCACCCGGGAGAGGAGCCCCTTCTGCATTGCGACCCTCCCATCCACAGCACAGAGAGAGACCTGCCCCAGCGCTGGACATGGGGGTGGTCAGTGTGTCTGGCCACAGGCCCAGCGCACCGCACTGGTGGCTGCTCCTCTATCCTGTTTTCCTGCCCATGTGACCTGGAGCCGCTGTGCCAGGCCTCCCACCACCAGGTTAGGGAAACAGCAGCAGGAAGAACCCCCTGGACTCCTGACCAGCAGAGGAGGCTCCTTAGGGTCAGAGAACTGCCAGGGCTGCGGGCTCTCCCAGTTGGGGGGTACCCTAGCCCACCGTTCAGCTCCTGTCTCTCAGCACCCCCAACCACCTCCACATTGTCACTGGCAGGGGCCTGATGCCCAGGTGGGAGGTTCACTGCAGAGGCTGCAGTCTCTGTCAAGACGGGGTGGGGTGCATGTGGGCGGCAAGCCACCTGGGTGCCGACGCAAGAGACTGAGGGCACGAGCTGTTCCCGTATAATAAAGAAAATATATAAAATAAAAATATACTAGATATAGATCATAGATATGATTATATATGAACATTATTAATCATTAGTTTGTAGCAGTTACTCTTTATTCCAATATTATAATAATCCTCGCTCTATAATCATAACGTAGGAAAAACCAGGCCGTACAGAGAGAGGATCTGAAGGGACACGGTGAGAAGTGACCGGAAGACAAGACTGTGAGCCCCCGTCACGCCCGGGCAGGGCCACTAGAGGGCTCCTTGGTCTAGCAGTAATGCCAGCGCCTGGGAAGACGCCCGTTGCCTAGCGGACCTTGGTCTAGCGGTAGCCTCAGTGCCTAGAAAAGGCGCCCATTACTCAGCAGACTGGGAAGCGGGGGGGGGTCTCCCTTTCCCCAGGGGAGTTTAGAGAAGACCCTGCTCCACCACCTCTTGTGGAGGGCCTGACATCAGTCAGGTGCACCCGCAGTTATCGGGAGGCCTGACTGTCTCCCTGCGATGCTGTGCTTCCGCGGTCACGCTCCTGGTCCGATTTCATGTTCCATCCTGTACACCTGGCTCCACCTTTTAGATAACAGTAGCAAACTTAGTGAAAGTACTAAAAGTTTCTGATATGCAGAAGTAACGGCGTAAGCTGTCTCCTCTCTCTCTCTCTCCCCGCCTCGGCTGCCAAACAGGGAAAGGCCCCCTGTCCAGTGGACACCTGACCCACATGACGTTACCTATCATTGGAGATGGCTCACACTCCTTACCCTGCCCCTTTGTCTTGTATCCAATAAATATTAGCGCAGCCTGGCATTCGGGGCCACTACCGGTCTCCGCCTCTTGGTGGTAGTGGTCCCCCGGGTCCAGCTGTCTTTTTTTCTATCTCTTTGTCTTATTTTTATGATCTCTCATCTCCGGGCATGGGGAGAAAAACCCACAGACCCTGTAGGGCTGATCCCCTTCCCCAGGGTCACAGGGAACCCCAGGGTACTGCTTCGCCGCACGAGCCTTATCCAGAGGGATGGGGGGGAGGGAAGGGGTGAGACGTGACGGAGCCGGACCCAGCTCGGGGACAGGGTGGTGAGGTCCACGGTGCCAAGGTTCTAGGGCACCCACCCTGAAGTCGAGGCTCCGGGACCTGCTCCCCATGATGTGAGTGGCCCTCAGGGGTAGCAGTGTGTGGGGTGGACCCGGGTGGAGTGAGGTGGCTGCTCCAGGGACCCCCACAGGACACCTGGCCACCTGTGTCTCCCCACATGTGTCAGCTTCAGTGCCTGGAAGGCGACAACCCTGGCTGCCACAGGGAATCCACTGGGAGGCTGTGGTGCAGAGAACATGAGGCTCCTCCCCGCTCCACCGTTCTGGCCAGCGCTTCTGCAGAGCAGCAGAGGGGCTGGAGTGTCTGGGCACGGCCTCGCAGAGTGGGCTCCACCAACATCTCCGGCTTCTGCTGGAGGCTCCCTCCCCTTGGCCCGCCACTCACCCCCTTCCCGAGTGACACAGCAGGACAGGGGGTGGTGGGCCAGTAGGGAAGGCTGCAGGCAGGACCCTCTGCGGAGCAGTCCCCGGGCTCCGAGTTACCTCCACCACCCACCCTGGCCTGGGGCCTGAGGACTGCTGGGCTTCCTCCTGCCTGGGGGTTTCTGGTGGTCAAGTCCACTGTCCCCAGCCGTCCAGAAAACAGGAGCCACCTGCCCGTGGAACACGGTGGGGCTTTTAATCCGCAGAAGCCTCAACACCTGTGCTCCTGGGACTTCCGCTTTTAAGAGGAACACGTGGAACCTTGGTCCCTTCAGGAGGGGCAGTCCCCACCCACCAGTCTCCCAGGGGCATCACCCTCTGAGCCCCTCTCAGTCCCCAGGCCTGTGGTTCCTGTCTCAGGCAGTTCAGCTCCGCTGACTCCTCCGGAAAGAGCTCCCCTGACCGTGGGCTTCCATAACCAGCTGAGGTCTGCAAAGTCAGTGCGGGGACCTGGTCCAAACCCGTTATTCTAAATCTGACAAAAGAACAAGGCCGCTAGCCTGCTTTTCACTGGTGAGGTGTGTTTCCTGGACCCATTATTGATGCTGGGGTCTAACGACATTTTCTAAACTCTTACAGCTTATATTAAAATATCGAAACCTGAGTCCCTTGACATTGAGGAAAGTGGTCAGTTAGTCAAGCCATAGGGTTGGACAGTAGATGCTGGACCATCATCACCAAGATTGTTCATTGATTTTGAGGCAATACTTCAGGACTGACAAATGATAGCAGCCTGAAATACTCGTGTGTGTGTGTGTGTGTGTGTGTGTGTGATGAACATTCGACGAGCGTGTCAATGGTAACATCTCCTCGCTACAAAAGAGCATAGTTTCTATGCTCACGCCTGTATTCCCAGCACTTTGGGAGGCCGAGGCAGGCAGATCACCTGAGGTCAGGAGTTCGAGACCAGCCTGACCAACATGGTGAAACCCCATCCCTACCAAAAATACAACAATTAGCTGGGCACGGTGGCAGGCGTCTGTAGTCCCAGCTACTCGGGAGGCTGAGGCCAGATAATCCCTTGAACCTGGAAGGTGGAGGTTGCAGTGAGCCAAGATCATGCCATTGTACCTCCAGGCTAGGAGACAAGAGCAAGACTAGGTCTAAAAAAAAAAAAAGAAAATAAAAAGAAAGATCTTAATTTCATACCACTTTCTAAAATTGTGGGTGATGGATTTCAAGATGAGCTGTTCTCAGCACTCTTTCTCCTTCCGGAAACCCTGCGGTCGGCCCACCTTGGCCTCTGAGCTGCGGAAGGAGGCTGAGACACGTCCCCAGCGGATGCATTTCACACCATTTGCACTGAGTTGTAAAGGCTAAAACACTTTTCACTAAAGTGACTTTTGGAAATTTATATGACATTATATTTAAACTTTACATCTTAGAGGTATTGGTCTTAAGTAGAAATATTTACAATCTGGCTCATCCTGAGAACCAGCCTTTCCATAGCAACTCTTTTTAGATTTGACCACCTTTCCAGAGAGGGGCTCACCTGCAAGTTGTGGAAAGTTCTTTGTATTTTTTTTTTTTTTTTCGAGACAGAGTCTCGCTCTGCCACCCAGGCTGGAGTGCGGTGGCGCAATCTCAGCTCACTGCAAGCTCCGCCTCCCGGGTTCAAGCGATTCTCCTGCCTCAGCCACCCGAGTAGGTGGGACTACAGGCGCCCGCCACCACGCCTGGCTAATTTTTGTATTTTCTTTTCTTTT
>NC_037682.1:1803129-1814608 GCF_003255815.1 Theropithecus gelada | reverse complement strand
CCCGGGTTTACGCCATTCTCCTGCCTCAGCCTCCCGAGTAGCTGGGACTACAGGCGCCCGCCACCTCGCCCGGCTAGTTTTTTTTGTATTTCTTAATAGAGACGGGGTTTCACCGTGTTAGCCAGGATGGTCTCGATCTCCTGACCTCGTGATCCGCCCGTCTCGGCCTCCCAAAGTGCTGGGATTACAGGCTTGAGCCACCGCGCCCGGCCAGACGGGGTTTCACCATGTTGGTCAGGATGGTCTCAATCTCCTGACCTCATGATCCTCCCACCTTGGCTTCCCAAAGTGCTGGGATTACAGACATGAGCCACTGCACCTGGCCAGTTCTTTGCAATTTCTAAGACGCGGAGTGGACTTGTGCTGAGACCTGCCACGGATGGAAGCCCTCTTGGTGTACGAAGAAAATTGACGGCCGTGGTAGAAGGTGCTGTTTCTTGCCAGGAGGGAGTAACATGGAGTCATAGGATTATAACAGTCTTTCTGATGAATTTCTACCAAGTCTCACTCCTAATGAGAACCATTTCTCATGCCTAAAAGCAAGTTTTACTGCTTCTATGGTGAAAATAGGCTATTTTAATAATGTTTTCTCTTGGGACAATGATGCTTTGTAAATGGAAATAACACAGATTCTGTACTTTTCCCCATCTTGTTTTTCTTTCTTTTCCTTTTTCTTTCTTTTTTTGTTTTCGAGGCAGTGAGGCAGACTTTATTCATGGGAACGACAGCAATGAGGTTTTGCAGCAGGGGAAAGAGGTTGCAGCTTCTGGCTTTGCTTCATGCCTTTGACACACAGTAACTTTGAATTCTTGCACTTATAATTTTTTGAATTATGAAGCTAATACATGTTAGTAGCTAAACAAGAAAGGAAAGCACGAAGGAAAATAGCAAAGGATCCCGGTGCTGCACACACACAAAGCAGCGGCATCCGCCCAAGGTCTTCTATGTTTCACAAAGGTGGCTACAGACCCTCGCATGGAGATGCCGCCTGGAGGGTGTCACTGACCTTGGCTGTCTGCAGGGCCTCTCCGCAGACCTGGATGGATTTCAGTGGGAGACTAGAGCATCACTTCAGATATTTGAATGTAAAAGCATCCCGAATGATTACGTTTTAGCTTGAGATTTTGGCTACCTTTCAAAAAGACATAGTTTGACCTTTCCAGTCCTAAGTAATGCAGAAATGGCAAACGCTCCTGAAGGCGGGGAGGCGGCCCGGCCCGCACTGAGCTTCTCACCCGCCAGAGGGCGCAGCCACCCAGCCTTCCCGAGGCAGGACAGTGGCCTTTCCAAGACCTGCGGAGTCCCCGTGAGGGACGGTGACCTCGCTGGGTGGGGACTGAGCTGCTTCTGCATTTCCAGCCGCCCCAGGGAGCCTCCGGAGCCTGGCATCTCGGGCGGATGAGAAGCTGAGCGTGGTCAGATGGCCTGCAGGATCCCACGGCGGGCCAAGCCCTGGCTGGGGGACAGTTTTTTTGGGGGAAGCAGCAGCTGCCTCAGTTTACCGCGGCAGCCGGAGGAGGACCTGGGCAGTGGCGAGTGTGGCTGTTTGCATGGCGGGGAGAAAGAGGTGGTCCCTCCTGCCTGCTGCTGATGCCCATGGCCTCCTGTCCCCAGGAAAGGGGTCTGCGCCCCTCTCCAGCCGGAACAGTGAAGGAAGAGGCCACCCTCTCAAAGGCCCTTCTGCTGCTCACCGTGGGGCGAGTGATGACATGGAGCAGGATCCGGGTCTGAGGACTCCTTCCACGTTCGGGGTCCCCGTGGTAACTGAAGAATTATCCATCCAGAGAGGCAGAGGAGGGCACGGGGCAGGGATGCATTTTATTATTGATAACTGCCATTTTACATGTTAAACTATCAGCAGGGCCCTAGGAGATGACATAAAGAGGAAGAATAACCCGCGTGGCGCTCTCGGCACAAAGCACCCGGGTTCAGGGATGCATGTGCGTCCTGCTGTCTGCTCATTCGAAGAGCAAAGGAAGCAGGGATGGTTTAGGGCCTCCGAGGTGACCCGGAATCAGGAGGAATGGCGCCGCGAGAAAGACGTTTCTCATTTTGTGAGCAGGGAGCCCACTGTCCAGAAAGCGCATCTGAGCCACAAAGCTAATCACAGATCACCAAGCCAGCGCCGGCTCCCGATTTGTCTGCGTGGCTCCAGGTGGCAGGTGCTCCGCAGCACTCGTAAAGGGTGCGGATGGCGAGGTGTGCAGGCACTGGCCAAACAAGGGCTTCCCTGGATCCTGGAGTGGCTCCTTCCAGCCACGGCCAAGGCTGCTGGAGGGAAGCCCAGGCCGAGGGTACGTCTTGTGTGCTCTCACTCACAGGCACACACCTGTATTTGCCACGTTATATACACCCATATAATCATCTTTACGATCTTGTTAAAATTAATATACAAATTGAGGGTCGGGGGCAGTGGCTCATGTCTATAATCCCAGCAGTTTGGGAGGCCGAGGCCGGAGGATCACTTGAGGTCAAGAGTTCAAGACCAGCCTGGCCAACATGGTGAAACCCTGTCTCTACTAAAAACACAAAAATTAGTCAGGTGCAGTGGCACATGCCTGTAATTCCAGCTTCTTGGGAGGCTGAGGCAGGAGAATCATTTGAACCCGGGAGGTGGAGGTTGCAGTGAGCCAAGAATGCACCACTGCACTCCAGCCTGGGTGACAGAGCAAGACTTCATCTCAAAAAAAAATTAATATATAAATTAATATGAGTAACATATAAAAATACATTAATACAAATATACAAAATAATACATATAGTATATAATAATATATGCAAAATATAGGACATACAAATAATATAAATGAAAAGATTATGAATATGCATTAAATATTAAATAGTATTCATATAAATATACTTAATATTTATTATATATATCTGTATGTACCTATATAGATACAGATAGATACCTATCTCTATAGCTAGATATTTCTATCTCTATACACACTCATCTATATCCACATGCATATATATGTAAAAAGAGAGAGAGAGAGACAGAGACAGAGAGAGGTTTATTTCAAAGGATTATCCTGTGCTGTTGTAGAGGCTGGCAACTCCAAAATTCACAGGGCAGGAAGGTCATTCCCACAGGAACTGCTGTTGCAGTCTTGAGCCTGAAGGGAGAATTCCTTCCTTCTTGTGGGAACTCAGTTTTTTCTTTTAAGACCTTCACCTGATTGGATGAGGCCCACCTGCTTTCATCTGATTGGATGAAGCCCACCTGCCCTCATCTGATTGGATGAGGCCCACCTGCCTTCATCTGATTGGATGAGGCCCACCTGCCTTCATCTGACTGGACGAGGGCCAGCCACATTGTCGGAGGGACATCTGTTTCACTCAAAGCCTACTAATCTAAAATGACTTTGATTAAATGGCCTTCACAGCAACATTCAGACTGGTGTTTGCCCAAACAACCTGGCACTGTGGCCCAACCTAGGTGACATGAAGCTAATGACCTCCGTGTGCCTGCAGGGCGCTGTTGCGCTCCATCCCACTTCTGTGTCAGAGAGCTGTCTGAACTGCTCCAGCAACTCTGACACATGGGGACGTCCTGTCCTGAAGGGGTATGGGCTTGCTAGGACTGGTTTGGCAATCTCTCCATGAACGGTCCTGCTGTCTCGAGCGTGAGAGGTTGGAGCGTAAAGAGCAGATGTCTGCGGTGTCCCTGGTGCTTCCTGAGAGGAGCACCACACTCAAGCTCACCCCCGGGTGCTCGGGGCCCTCTTCTCTCTCTTTCTTTTACGGTTTCATCATGTTTCCCACGCTGGTCTCAAATCCTGGGCTCAAGCAATCCTCCCACCTAGGCCTCCCAAAGTCCTGGGATTACAGGCGTGAGCCATTGCACCCAGCCAGAAACAAGGAATATCTTACTGGACACTAGAGAAAAGACCGACCTTGTCGCAAAATGGCAAAGATCTTGGCTGAATTATGTCCATGTTCAAGCGCCCTGTGGAAGGAGTTTAGGAGCCAGAAGCTGGGACGATGCTGAATGCTGCATGGAGCCTCTTTCAGAGGGGCCTTGATCCCATTCGCACGAGAGGAGGCCTTCCTCACCGCCTACTCCCCTCCCAAAGGCCTGGCCTGTTACATTTCATTGCATGAAGTTTGGATGGGATGCATTCACACCAAAGCGTCATCCTCCTGAGCACCTCTCTGAAGCCACCTTAGGGCCTACACTCCCCTGGGCGTGGGATATCACACCGTGTTCCCTGGAGCTGACCCCGATGAATGTGGGCTCACAGGCGTTGCCACTGCCTACCCCCGGAGGCATCAGACGCTGCTTGTCTTGTCTTTGAAAGGTGCGCGTGGAGTCGCAGGCCTGAACTGCATGAGAACGAGACGGAAACCCAGCCAGGCACGAACTAACGGATGCCCAGGCCGGCGTGACCCTCCTCCTCCTCACCCTGGCAGCAGAGACCCATGTTGGCCATTGAGAAAGAACTGACCCCCAGCGAGAAGTGACAGGGAACATTCAGAATCTCCCGTCTGCCCCCATCTGGACCGTGAGATTAGGAATGGCTTTGTCGTTTTTGTTACTGTAACCGAACCTTGGAGAATCACCGCCCAAAGCGTGCATTCTGTGAGCCGTTTAAAAAATTATATGCACACAGACTCTGAAGGAAAAACCAGGGACAAACCGCTCATATTCCATGAACCAACCTTCTGCATAAGCCGCCACGTGTCGCTTGGCAAAGCCCTGGGCCTGGCAGTGGGGTTAGCCTTTCCCACTCAGGAACCGCGCTGGCCACTTTTCTGCCAGCGTCGGCGCCCCGGAGCTGCTTTCCATAGCGCGGCGTCAGGAACGTCACTCTTCACTGTTGAATTCAACGTGGGCATCTTTAATGGCTCAGTGATTTCTTTTAAAAAAGTCAAAATTCCACTCAGGGGCCTTGGTTCCAGAGCTCCCTTTCCAGGCTGCAGTTGTGCCGCGCTGGCCACCAGGTGACACTGTTGCATAGCGAAAGGAAAGCGGCCCCCGCGCCAGAGACCCAGGCCGGGCTGCGTGGAAACCCTGGAGGGTCAGCCGGATGGAGGGAGCTGCAGGAGGGGCGCCGTGCTTTCTGGGGGTGCAACTTGGTTTTTTCTGGAGGGGTAAAGCTCTTCTTTGGCAGGTGCCTGGGGGTGCCCTTTAAAGCAGGGAGCCCGGGAAAGACCCAGCTCTCTTCCCGTGAGCTCATCCCTAGTATTCAGTGTGAAGGGCCGGCAGCCTGGTCTCTGAAATGGCCCTCCAAGGCCTCCTTGTCCCCTGAAGCACACGGGCAGACCGCGGGGGTCTGGGTACACCGTGGCTGTCCCTTCCCTCCAATGCTGGGCGACCCACGTGGGTGGCCACTGCCTGACCTGGACCCCTGGCCGCCAGCCTGCACGCCCTGGGTGCAGAGGCAGGCGAGCTTGGCCTGGTCTGAACAGTCTTAGGAGGATTCTCTGGGCCCGTGTGCTCCCACCTGCCCCTGAAGGGCACAGTGGAAGCATCTGGACACGCACTGGGTGCTCTCGTGGCCTGGGACAGCCTTTCCCTGCCGGGCTCCTTGCTTTGTGTTAACCCTGAAACCCGGGAGCCTGAGCCGGGGAAATGAGGGACTCCAGACAACATCCAGCTCGGATGCCGAATCCTCTTCTGCTCAGAGAATCCAGTCAGCTCAAGGCTTTGTGCTTTCCCATGACCAAAGAAAAGAAGTCAGTGAATGAAAATCAAATAAAGGAAATGATTTTTTGCCACCACCAGGGAGCAGACTTCCTGTCCATACCCCCGTCCCTGGCTGGCACCGTAGGGCCCATGTGTTCCTGTGTGTCCAGAGGCCCACGGAGCCCAGATGGGCCTGGGGATGATTTTAGCCATCATGGAGGCTGCCCATCGCTTCCGGAAGCCCCTGCTTCTCTCCCAGTGTGGGCCAGGCTCACCTGAATGCTGAGGGCACGGGCGAGTGGTCGTTACCTAAATGAGCCAGAGACGGCCTCTGCGCACTGGCCCCTGGGTCACTCATTTCTTCCCTGCAGGCTGAGCTCATTAGTTCAAGAACCCACTGGCACCAAACTCAGATTTTTATACGTTCAATTGTTTTTAAAAATAGCCCCAAACGAGCAGACTTTCAGCCATTTAGAGTCTGTCTGCTGCACGGATTCAGCAAAACCTCGCCTGGAAGCTGTTTGCTATGCATCATCCCCGCGGTCTGTCTGTGTCTCCATCTCTGCCTCTGTTTCTGTCTCTGTCTCCGTCTGTCTCCACTTCTCTTTCCCCTCTCTCTTGCTCTCTCTCCCTTCTTTCTCTGTCTCTTGCTCTCTCTCTCTTCCTTCGTTCCCCTCTCTCTCTCTTTCTCTCCCCCCACCCCTACCACCCTGTCTCTCTCATCTGTATGATGGGGAATGAAGGACTCAGCCATGGCCACCCATCTGGCGGTGGGAGCTCAGTTCCCTGAGCCTCTACTCGAGGGGACTCTGAAGGGTTTCATGTCACGTCAGCTTGTGATATGCACAAACCGACTGCAGCAGACACAGCTGGGCCCTGCGTGCACATCTTCGCCCACCCAGAGGTCACCTGTGCACACCAGCATGGAGTCCAGCCCACGGGGAAGGCTGGAGTCAGGGAAGGCAATCTGTACAAATGAAAGAGAAATAACTCAGATGACACCATGGTGTCCCCTGCAGTCTTGCGGAGGGTCCCCAGCAGCCGTTTCTGCACTGAGGCCTCCTTGGCCTCCTCCTCCCTCTTCCCTGCACTTCCCCGAATCGCACCCTCCCCGTGAGCTTTGCCCTCCAGACTTTGGCTCGGGATCTGTTTTTGAGGAAACACAAACTGAGATAACAGCCCCGAGATTCCAGGGCTCCCTGTGACCGCAGCAGGGCCTGGGTTATCCGGACGGGCGGACGCAGCTGTCCACAGACAGGCCTGAGGCTGGGCAGGGGGTCGGGGGATGTGGTCTGTGTGCGCCTCTGTTCCCGTTCCTGTCCCCTTCTGCCTTGAGGAGCGCACGCCTGCTCCATGGTCACGTTCCTCCTGCGTCAGGAGCCCCCTGGAACCTGCGGCCCTTCGGGTCTGGTGCGCCCTGTGGGGCCGAGCCTCATGCCACTTGGTGTCACGTACTCAAGCATTTATTTTCCCACAGAAATTTAGGAGAAAGCAGAGATTGTTTATAGTCAATGGAAGAAGCGTTCCTCGGTGGATGGAGAAGGCCTGGCTGTGCTCCAAGGCCCTGGGCCCTGCAAGCTCATCTCCTGGGACTTCCTGAAGCTCCCTGTGGACCATGAGCCTGCTGGGCCACCTGGAGCACAGGGGGCCTCCGGGGGCAGCGTGGGCACCTCGGGCCGGGCCCACGAGAGAGCTTTCTTCACCTGGGCCTCCCCGAGGGCTGACAGCCCCTTGGGTCCCCAAGGAAATGCGTTCCAACCACAGAATGAGGTGCCGCTGGGGCACATCCTTCCTTGAGCAGGACAGCCAGTCATGGTGCCCTCTCTGAGTGGCGTGGGCATCTGGGTAGAGGAGTGCCAGGACATGCCTGGGCAGTACCCTTTGGGATGCCACCGGCTCTATTCCCAGCTGCCTGCTGTATCTCTTTCCAGGGTTGATGGGTGTGAGGGCTCCTGCATGCTGGACCAGCAGGGCGCCCTGCAAGATGGTGCAGCCTCGAGGCAGCGCCAGGAGGTGACGGCTCCCCCACGCAGGCTCCCGAACATCAGGGATGTGCAGTAAAGACAACCTCATTCTAACCTTCTGTCTGTTTGGATAGAGATGAACACGGTCCAGATCTCAGCCTCCTGGCAGATGCCAGACACCGCAGTGATTTGCTCCAATAAGCTGACTGCCTCAGAGCGGTGGCTGCTGGAGTCCCGATCCAACTACACTATTGTCATTCCTACACCCAGGCGTGGGTGATCTGTGCTGTTAGACCAGGGGGGCTGCAGTGGGTGGGACGGAAGCCTCTGGACCCCCAGTCCTTGGCATAGGGTGGTTTCTGGGAGTCAGGAAGAGGTGCCACTTTTCACGTGCCTGTCAGGACAGACCCCTCGCTGCTTCTCGCTGTGGGTCCATGCAGCCAACACAGAGGTTTGCGGTCACCGAGGACATTTGTGCAGACACTTTGTCCAGTGCCCGAGGGGACAGCTGCAGGCCAGCTGTAGAATCCATGCAAGGTCTGCCCTGAGCGGTTTGCGTTGAGATCCAGGCAGTCATCTGCTCTCCACACACTTCCACTCTGACTGGGAGGGGGCTGCGGTGTCCTTCCCCGCCATGGGTCAGCGTCCCCAGGCCCTGGATGATTCAGGCACAGTTATACCAGTAAAAGACCACTGCTGTCTGGGGAAGGCCAGGAGCATGCGTGACGCCCACTCAGATGCTGCCCTGGCAGCAGTCTTGTTCAGGGTCCTGGTCTCCTGCACGTCCGAGACGCCGAGCAGGGCTGGCCGCTAAGTGGGGCTGGCTGCTGTGCTCACCTGCCTTCCGCTGCTGGGGGCCGGGGGACCATGCTTCTTCGCCGTTAGTGGTGGAAGGAAAGTACATATGCTACAAAAACTAAACACATGAAGTGTTTTCCCCCCAAAGAAACAAGGGTGCTAGCAGGAAAGATGATCCGCTGCCAGAAGACCAAATAAAATAGCAAACCTTCTCTACAGGTGCCCAAGATGCCCTTGATAAAACCCAAAAGCCACTCATGGCAAAACCCAAAGCCAGAGATGGGAGGAAACTGCTCAAACGTGAGGAATCGTGTTTCTCAGGAGCCAGTGGTGAACATGACGTTAACATACGAAATGCAAACCACCGTCACTCAAATGAGAACTAACGGGGTCCGCGTCACCCCCATCATTCATTCTGGTTCTAGCCACGGCAGGAGGACCACAGAATAACACAAGCCACGTGGGGACATTGCAGCCTGGCCGGGCGTGGTGGCTCATGTCTGGGATCTCAGCACTTTGAGAGGCCGAAGTGGGTGGATCACCTGAGGTCAAGAGTTCAAGACCTGCCTGGCCAACATGGTGAAACACTATCTCTACCAAAAATAGAAAATTATCTGGCTGTGGTGGCGGGTGCCTGTAATCCCAGCTACTTGGGAGGCTGAGGCAGGAGAATCACTTGAATCTGGGAGGAGGAGGGTGCAGTGAGATGAGATAGCACCACTGCGCTCCAGCCTGGGCAACAGAGTGAGACTCCAAAAAGAAAGAGAGAGAGAGAGAGAGAGAGAAAGAAAGAAAGAAAGAAAGAAAGAAAGAAGAAAAGGAAAGAAGGAAGGAAGAAAGAGAAAGAAAGAAAGAAAGAAAGAAAGAAAGAAAGAAAGAAAGAAAGAAAGAGAGAGAGAGAAAGAAAGTTAGTTGCAGCCTGCCTGAGTGGGGTGTCCTGCTGGTGAGGTGTGTGCTACTGGGGTCTGGGCTTGCTGCTGACAAATGCCTTGAGAAAGGTTTGAATAGGGCTGGGCACAGGGGCTCACACTGTAATCCCAGCACTTTGAGAGGCTGAGGCAGGCAAATCACTGGAGGTCAGGAGTTCAAGACCAGCCTGGCCAATATAGTGAAACACCCGTTTCTACTAAAGATACAAAAAAAAAAAAAAAAAAAATTAGCTGGGCATGGTGGCACATGCCTGTACTCCCAGCTTCTTGGGAGGCTGAGGCAGGAGAATCGCTTGAATCTGCGAGGCAGAGGTTGCAGTGAGCCGAGATTGCACCACTGCACTCCAGCCTGGGTGACAGAGCGAGGCTCCATCTCAAAACAAAAAAAAACAAAATAAAACAGAAAGGTTTGAATGTTCCCCAGCCATTTGAGTGGTCTGGTCTGCCCAGGTATGAGAGATTTTCAGGGTTCAAGGCTTTCAGTGCTAAACATCATTTTAAAAAAGCAGTCTCCAGGAGTGAGTGGGTCACCCTAGCAGCTGTGACTGGTGGCGCCCTTCCCTGCCCCTCACCTTCCCTGCCCCTCACCTTCCCTGCCCCTCACCTTCCCTGCCCCTCACCAGCCCTGAAGGAACTTCCCCTGAGTTTTGTTTTTCTTTGCATTTGTATGACGGCTCCTAACTTTCTTGCATGCACGTCAGTCATCAATATTTCCTTTAAGATATAAATCTCCTGTATGTATTATTTGCCCATATTTCTTTTCTTTTTTTGAGACGGAGTCTCACTGTGTTGCCCAGGCTAGAGTGCAGTGGAGCCATCTCGGCTCTCTGCAGCCTCCATCTCTTGGGTTCAAACAATTCTCCTGTCTCAGCCTCCAAAGTAGCTGGGATTATAGGTGCCTGCCACCACGCCTGGCTAAATTTTTGTATTTTTAGTAGAGACCAGATTTCATCATGTTGGTCAGGCTGATCTCGAACTCCTCACCTCGGGATCCACCCGCCTCGGCCTCCTGAAGTGCTGGGATTCCAGGCATGAGTCATGGCACCCAGTCCATAGTCCTACAAGGATTTTGTCTTCATCTTTTAAGTTCAGAATGTAAACGCCTGTGGCTCTTCCATCTCGTTTTGGGCCTTACTCTGAATTGTGTCCTGTCACCACAAGGTGTATGAACAAGGATGCTGGTGCTGCCTTCAGTGTCACGGAAGCAACAGAACGATGTCAAACCCAAGACGTGAAATGCTGAGATCTCCATCAACAGGTGACCACCCAGTTCATGACAATCCAACATGACTGTGGAAGCTGATGGAAAAAATGAGGTACATATATATATTGATGTTACAACCGTCCCATGTTAGAAATAAGAAAGAAATTGGCCAGGCACGGTGGCTCACGCCTGTAATCCCAGCACTTTGGGAGGCCGAGGCGGGCAGATCACGGGGTCAGGAGTTTGAGACCACCCTGGCCAACATGGTGAAATCCCATCTCTATTAAAAACACAAAAATTAGCCAGGCGTTTGTGGCGGGTGCCTGTAGTCCCAGCTACTTGGGAGGCTGAGGTAGGAGAATCGCTTGAACCCAGGAGGCAGAGGTTTCACCCAGCCAAGATCGCGCCACTGCACTCCAGCCTGGGTGACAGAGCGGGACTCCGTTTCAAAAAATAAAAAAAAAGAAAAAGAAAAAGAAATAAGAAAGAAATCTGCATATCTATGAGCCCAAGCACAGACAGTGGGTGAAACAGACACTGAGATATGTTCACGCTGACAGCGGAAGGATGGGGACGAGAAGGGGTTGGGGGAAGTTTTTCGCTTTTAATTTTTGTACCCCTCTATTGTTTACCCAGTAAGAGCGGTCGGGTATTCCTTTTATAATTAAAGGAAGTAGGCCGGGCGCGGTGGCTCAAGCCTGTAATCCCAGCACTTTGGGAGGCCGAGGCGGGTGGATCACGAGGTCAGGAGATCGAGACCATCCTGGCTAACATGGTGAAACCCCGTCTCTACTAAAAATACAAAAAAAAACTAGCCGGGCGTGGTGGCGGGCGCCTGTAGTCCCAGCTACTCGGAGGCTGAGGCAGGAGAATGGCGTGAACCTGGGAGGCGGAGCTTGCAGTGAGCCGAGACCGCGCCACTGCACTCCAGCCTGGGTGACACAGCGCGAGACTC
>NC_037682.1:1786055-1803067 GCF_003255815.1 Theropithecus gelada | reverse complement strand
CCCCGCTGGGGGGCCCCAGCGGGAGCCGTTTGAAAAAAAAAAAAAAAAAAAAAAAAAAAACATTTTTAAAGGAACATACATATTCAGTAGGAGTGTGAGGACCTTCATGAGAGTGGTAAATTCCAAATTCAAGAAATTAGGGTGGGACAGAAATAATATGGAGAGATGGATGAACAGAGACTTCATTTATTTATGCCATTTTTCCCAAGTTGAGTGGGTTTATTCTTACATTTTTTCAACATATTACTGTTTATACCATCTGTTCAACTAAAATAGATGAATTTTATTTTATTATTTTTTTTTTTTTTGAGACAGAGTCCCGCTCTGTTGTCCAGGCTAAAGTGCAGTGGTGTGATCTCTGCTCACTGCAACCTTACCTCCTGGGTTCAAGCGATTCTCCTGCCTCAGCCTCCCAAGTAGCTGGAGTTACAAGCATGCACCACCACACCTGGTTAATTTTTGTATTTTTAGTAGAGGTGGGGTTTTGCCACGTTGGGCAGGCTGGTCTCTTTTTTTTTTTTTTTTTTTTGAGACAGAGTCTCGCTCTGTCACCCAGGTTGGAATGCTGTGGCTGGATCTCAGCTCACTGCAAGCTCCGCCTCCCAGGTTCACGCCATTCTCCTGCCTCAGCCTCCCGAGTGGCTGGGACTACAGGCGCCTGCCACCTCGCCTGGCTATTTTTTTTTTTTTTTTTTGTATTTTTTAGTAGAGACAGGGTTTCACCGTGTTAGCCAGGATGGTCTCGATCTTCTGACCTCGTGATCCACCCGTCTCAGCCTCCCAGAGTGCTGGGATTACAGGCTTGAGCTACTGCGCCCGGCCGGGCAGGCTGGTCTCGAACTCCTGACCTCAAGTGATCTGCCTGCCTTGGCCTCCCAAAGTGCTGGGATTACAGATGTGAGCCACCACACCCCGTTAATTTGTGTGTTTTTAGTAGACATGAGATTTCACCATTTTGGCCAGGTTGGTCTCCAATCCCTGACCTCAAGTGATCCACCTGCCTAGGCCTCCCAAAGTGCTGAGATTACAGATGTGAGCACCATGCCTGGCCTAAAACAGATGCTTTTGTAAATCCGATGTGACAGGGAGAGGCTAGACCCTTGGGGGCCTCCTTTAAGTCTGGACACAGATTCAGCAAGAGAGCTGAGGCCCGCTGAGCAGCCCATACACCAAGAGGCAGATTTCTAGGGGAAACAAGAAAAAGGGGCCCTAAAAATGGTACAAACAGGAACCAGGAAGTGACCGTGTGCCCAGCCTCACACGTGACCCTGGGCAGGGATATAAAGAGCCCAGGCTCAGGGAGCTCCACACCTGCACCTCCCTCTCACCTGCTCCTCTGCCTGCTCCACCCTCAATCCACCAGAACCATGTGCTGTTGTGGCTGCTCTGGAGGCTGCGGCTCCGGCTGTGGGGGCTGTGGCTGCTCTGGAGGCTGTGGCTCTGGCTGTGGGGGCTGTGGCTCCGGCTGTGGGGGCTGTGGCTCCAGCTGTTGTGTGCCTGTCTGCTGCTGCAAGCCTGTGTGTTGTTGTGTCCCAGCCTATTCCTGCTCCAGCTGTGGCTCTTCTGGGGGTTCTAAGGGAGGCTGTGGGCCATCCTGCTGCCAGTCCAGTTGCTGTAAGCCCTGCTGCTCCCAGTCCAGCTGCTGCAAGCCCTGCTGCTCCTCCTCAGGCTGTGGGTCATCCTGCTGCCAGTCCAGTTGCTGCAAACCCTGCTGCTCCCAGTCCAGCTGCTACAAGCCCTGCTGCTCCTCAGGCTGTGGGTCATCCTGCTGCCAGTCCAGTTGCTGCAAGCGCTGCTGCTCCCAGTCCAGCTGCTGTGTCCCCGTGTGCTGCCAGCGTAAGATCTGATTTCGGTTTTGCAGGACTCTTACCATGGTCATTCCTGGTCAGGAGCCAGGGGTTCCTGCCCGGCCTTTACCTCCTTTTCCTGGCACCCAGTGAGCCAGACTCTCCTTCCCCACCCGCTGCCCTATCTCCCACCCTCCTGCCTTGCCAAGCATGAACACTTCTCTTTGACCTTCTACCAAGAAATGCCATGGGCCTCTGCATCCAAGAAGAATGACTTTCAAGGCCTCTCTTCCAGGCATCTGGAGACCAGCCCCTCCCTCCCCCCACCCGACACCTGCAGCAAATGCCTGTCCTCAAGCCCTGCCTGCTGGCACCGCATCCAGCACGGACATCCCTGCAGGACAACTCAGGGTGCTTGCTCACTCTGCAGTCACTAGGAGTTCAGATCTCTGTCCTTTAAACATCCAATAAACTGCTCAACCCAGCACCCCGTAGCTGTCTTGGTATATTTATCTGTTTATTTCCCTCTCGAGAAAGGTGGGGGGCATCTGTGGCTGCACTGGGTCCCCTGGGAACCATACACACCTGCCCTGAACCAGACTGGAGCTGCAAGTGGGTGCCCTGGCCAGCAGGGATCCTGGACACATGGCGGTGGTCAGAGGCAGGAGCACCAGCAGCCACCTGACTCAGTCCCTCGCCATGCAGCCTCTACCACACCCTCCCAGCATCTGGCTCAGGGCGGGGGTACCTTGCCTTGATCAGGCAAAAGCAATCACTGGGGGGTCATCATGGCCTGTTACCATGTGATCTTATTCTCTTTGGGCTGATGTAACAGAACACCATGGACTGGCATGTACAACAGAAGTGTATTTATTTCTCAGGGATCTGGAAGCTGGCAGTCTGAATTAAAGATACTGGCAGCCGGGTGCAGTGGCTCGTGCCTGTAATTCCAGCACTTTGGGAGGCTGAGGCGGGTGGATCACGAGGTCAGAAGATCAAGACCATTCTGGCTAACACGGTGAAACCCCGTCTCTATTGAAAACACAAAAAATTAGCCAGGTATGGTGGTGGGCGCCTGTGGTCCCAGCTACTCAGGAGGCTGAGGCAGGAGAATGGTGTGAACCCGGGAGGCGGAGGCTGCAGTGAGCTGAGATCATGCCACTGCACTCCAGACTGGGCTACAGAGCGAGATTCCGTCTCAAAAAAAAAAGAAAAAAAGAAAAGAAAAAAGAAGCCAGAAGAATGTAAATATGACATTCCAGAGGGGATGTATATGGAAGCAACCAGAGAAGGCCACATTAATTACAGAACTCAGATGGTAAAATTAAATAAATAAATAAATAACTTCAGGAAATCCTACCGTATGTATCTTACCACAGTTTTTTGTTGTGTTTTGTTTTTTTGACATGGAGTCTCACTCACTCTGTTGCCCAGGCTGGAGTGCAGTGGCACGATCTCCGCTCACTGCAACCTCTGCCTCCTGGGTTCAAGCTATTCTCCTGCCTCAGCCTACTGAGTCGCTGGGACTACAGGCATGAGCCACCACACCCAGCTAATTTTGTTTTGTTTTGTTTTGTTTTTTGCTTGTATTTTCAGTAGAGACGGGGTTTCACCACGTTGGCCAGGCTGGTCTCAAACTCCTGATCTCAAGTGATCTGCCTGCCTCACCCTCCCAAACTGCTGGGATTGTGGGCCGGATTACAGCATCCGGCCCACAATTTTTAAATACCGGAAAAATGTATCTATAAAAAAGACATTGGAGAACTGTAGAAGCAACAAGAACCAGATGAAAACATTCAGAGCCCTTCCAAGATGAACTGAATGTCAGCTTTTCTCCCTTTAGGGAATTAACCAGTGCTGAGTATGAGCTGAGCCTCGGTCCGACTGGGGAAGAGGAATTCTACTGGGAGAAATACCCAGCAGGGCTCTTGGCAATCACAGGGGCTGGGGTAGAAAACTGGGACATTTGCACATTTCTGGGGAGGCTAGGAAGTGAGGTCTGAGGCCTCCGCAGGTGCACTGAAGTCTTGTGTAGCCTTGTGGAGCTTAGAACACAAAGCTTTTCTAGAGGCAGGGGTCTTGCCTCAGGCACAGGTTAATCTGGCCCTTAAGACATTTTCCAGATTTTGAAGCTGCCTGAGCAGACTACTAAAGAGCTAAGCCTGCAATAGCTCAGGGGAAGAAGTGGTTCTCTGACAGCCGCTCAGGGACTAGAAGACACATACTGGCCAGACTCTTAACCAAAACTCCAGGAGAGTCACACAGAGGGACGAGTGACTGCAGTGGCCCAATTCCTAACCAGGTGGGTAGACGAAATGTTCAGCTCCTCTCCCTGTCTGCACTAGAGAGGGGGGCCACCCACTCGCTGTTGGAAGAGAGCAGCTAGACCCCCATGGTCCTTAGATACAGACTCCCCCAGTCCTTAGATATAGACCCCCACAGTCCCCAGATATAGACCTCCACAGTCCTGAGATATAGACCCCCATGGTCCCTAGATAAAGACCCCCAGGGCCCTGAGATATAGACCCCCACGGTCCTGAGATACAGACCCCCACAGTCTTGAGATACATACCCCCACAGTCCTGAGATATAGACCCCCATGATCCCTAGATAAAGACCCCCAGGGCCCTGAGATACAGACCCCCACGGTCCTGAGATATAGACCCCCACAGTCTTGAGATACAGACCCCCACGGTCCTGAGATATAGACCCCCATGGTCCACTGAGGCATACCTCTGACAGGAAGCACAAGATATAGACCCCCATGGTCCTTAGATAGACCCCCACAGTCCTAAGATACAGACCCCCACAGTCCTTAGATATAAGACCCCCACGGTCCTTAGATACAGACCCCCACGGTCCCAGATATAGACCCCCACAGTCCTGGGACACAGACCCCCACGGTCTCTAGATATAGACCCCCACGGTCCTGAGATACAGACCCCCACGGTCCTGAGATATAGACCCCCACGGTCCTTATAGACCCCCACAGTCCTGAGACACAGACCCCCATGGTCCCTAGATATAGACCCCCCCACAGTCCTGAGATATAGACCCCAACAGTCCTTTGAGGCATACCTCTGACAGAGAGCACGAGATACAGGACACAGCAGGAAACGGTGATCAATAACCATGCAAAAAGCTAACAGTCGAAGCAGAATACATATAAGCCACATATTGGAGTTAGGAAACAAGGGCTTTAACATAACTATGATTGGGCCAGGCATGGTGGCTCACACTTGTAATCCCAGCGCTTTGGGAGGCCAAGGAGGGCGGAAAACCTGAGGTCAGGAGTTCGAGACCAGACTGGCCAACATGGTGAAACCCTGTTTGTATTAAAAATATAAAAAGTAGCCAAGGGCTGGGCGCAGTGGCTCACGCCTATAATCCCAGTACTTTGGGAGGCCGAGGCAGGCAGATCACGAGGCCAGGAGATCGAGACCAGCCTGGCTAACATGGTAAAACCCCATCTCAACTAAAAATACAAAATATTAGCCGAGTGTGGTGGCAGGCGCCTGCAGTCCCAGCTACTCAGGAGGGTGAGGCAGGAGAATCGCTTGAACCCGGGAGGTGGAGGTTGCAGTGAGCCGAGATCGTGCCACTGCACTCCAGTCTGGGCAACAAGAGTAAGACTCCATTTCAAAAAAAAAAAAAAAAAAAAGTAGCTGGGCATGGTGGCAGGCGCCTGTAATCCCAGCTACTCAGGAGGCTGAGACAGGAGAATTGCTTGAACCTGGGAGGCAGAGGTTGCAGTCAGCCGAGATCGCACCATTGTACTCCAGCCTGGGCAACAGAGCAAGACTCTGTCTCTAAATAAATAAATAAATAAATAAATAAATACAATATTTAATGTCCCGTAAAATTTTTTAACTTTGTGGAAGTAAAATGTATGACAACAGCACGGAAGTCAGGAGAGGGATACACAGCATTAAATAGTTGTAAGGTTCTTTCCTTGTTTACGAAGACACAAGATTGTTAACTGATAATATGTTGTCGTAAGTGAAGATATAAGGCATAACCTCTGAATGGGCGCAGGAGCTCACGCCTGTAGTCCCAGCACTTTGGGAGGCCAAGACAGATGGATTGCTCGAGACCAGGAGTTCAAAACCAGCCTGGGCAACATGGCGAAACCCCATCTCTACCAAAAATACAGAAATTAGCCGGGTGTACTGGCAGGTGCCTATAGTCCTAGCTACTCAGGAGGCTAAGGGGGGAGGATCACCTGAGCCTGGGAGGTCGAGTCTGCAGTGAGCTGTGATTGTGCCACTGCACTCCAGCTTGGATAACAGAGTGAGACCCCATCTCAAATAAATAAATAAATAAATAAATAAATAAATAAATAAATCGAACCATCTCTAAGGTAGCCATTAAAGGATAATGAATACATAACCCGGAAGCTAACAGAAGACAGAAATAAGGCCAGGCATGGTGGCCAGCACTTTGGGAGGCCAAGGCAGGCTGATCCCTTGAGGTCAGGAATTCGAGATCAGCCTGGCCAACATGCTGAAACCTCGTCTCTACTAAAAATACAAAAAATTAGCTAGGTGTGGTGGCACGTGCCCATAATTCCAGCTACTCTGGAGGCTGAGGCACAAGAATTGCTTGAATCTGGGAGGCGGAGGTTGCAGTTAGTCGAGATCGTGCCATTGCACTCCAGCCTGGGTGACGGAGTGAGACTCTGTCTCAAAAAAAATAAAAAAGGAAAAAAAAAAAAAAGAAGAAGAAAACAGAGACAAGTTAAATAAAATGCATGCTGTTTAGAAAAAACAAACCCTAGGCCGGGCGCGGTGGCTCAAGCCTGTAATCCCAGCACTTTGGGAGGCCGAGACGGGCGGATCACGAGGTCAGGAGATCGAGACCATCCTGGCTAACACGGTGAAACCCCGTCTCTACTAAAAATACAAAAAACTAGCCGGGCGTGGTGGTGGGCGCCTGTAGTCCCAGCTACTCGGGAGGCTGAGGCAGGAGAATGGCGTGAACCTGGGAGGCGGAGCTTGCAGTGAGCTGAGATCCGGCCACTGCACTCCAGCCTGGGCGACAGAGTGAGACTCCGTCTCAAAAAAAAAAAAAAAGAAAAAGAAAAAGAAAAAACAAACCCTAAATATCAAGATCCAGGAAGACAGAAAGCAAAAGAATTTTTAAAAAAAGATATATTAGACAAACATTAATGTTTTCAGAAACCTGGTATAATGATAGTAAGATCAGACAATGTGGACTTTGAAACAAAACTATTATTAGAGATAACATTTCATGATGACAGGAGAGTTCCTGCAACCAAACAGAAAACAGTCCTGAACTTCCATGTGCCAAATAACAGAGCTTTAAAACATAAAGCGGCCGGGCGCGGTGGCTCAAGCCTGGAATCCCAGCACTTTGGGAGGCCAAGACAGGCAGATCACGAGGTCAGGAGATTGAGACCATCCTGGCTAACACGGTGAAACCCCGTCTCTACTAAAAAATATTTAAAAACCTAGCCGGGCGAGGTGGCGGGCGCCTGTAGTCCCAGCTACTCGGGAGGCTGAGGCAGGAGAATGGCGTAAACCCGGGAGGCGGAGCTTGCAATGAGCTGAGATCCGGCCACTGCACTCCAGCCTGGGCGACAGAGCAAGACTCTGTCTCAAAAAACAAAAAAACATATAAAGCAAACATCGACAAAACTACAAGAAGAAATAGATAAATCCACAAATACAACTGCGACTATAATTGGGAATGTATAAGAATAATTGGGAATTTTAATGAATCTCTCTCTCTCACTGATATAACAAGGAGATAAAACAAGTCAGTCAAGGTATGGAAGATCTGAACATCATGATTAACCAGCTTGACCTAACTCACATATATTAAAATCTTACAGAGTAGGGGCCTTGACATAGCGGAATCAAATTATTATTAGTAAGCAATAAGAGAAAGAAATGTTTTTAAAATCTCCAAATGTGAGAAAATTAAGTCATAGACTTCTAAATAACTCCTAAGTTAAACAAGAAATGATAGCAGAAATTTTTGAGTACAGGTCCAGTGGCTCATGCCTATAATTTCAGCTCTTTGGGAAGCCAAGGCAGGAGGATTGCTTGAGGCAGGACTGCATCTCTACAAAAAATAAAAGTAAAAGCCCTGGTGCGGTGGCTCACGCCTGTAATCCCAGCACTTTGGGAGGCCGAGGCGGGTGGATCAACTGAGGTCAGAAGTTCAAGGCCAGCCTGGTCAACATGGTGAAACCCTGTCTCTACTAAAAATATAAAATTACCCGGGTGTGGTGGCAGGTGCCTGTAGTCCCAGCTACTTGGGAGGCTGAGACAGGAGAATCACTTGAACCCAGGAGGCGGAGGTTGCGGTGAGTTGAGATCACGCCCCTGCACTCCAACCTGGGCAACAGAATGAGACTCCACCTCAAAAAAAAAAAAAAAAGAAAAAAAAAGAAAGAAAGAAAGAAAGAAAATATATTTTCCAAACATTTCATGAGTAAATGTAAAAATCTAAGAAAATTCAGCAAATATATTATGACCAGGGATGAAAGATTGATGGCACATTCAAAATCCAATCCATGCAAGTTACCGACTCACAGAACAAAGGAGGGAAAATGCATGCCCATCTCAGTAAATGGAGGAAAAGCACTTCAAAAACCAACGACTCAGTACAAAACGGAAACAGAAATACAGCTGAGCTAACATCACGTGCTGCAGAGCTCCCTGACAGCCTGTAAAGAAGGCCCCCACGGGCCGGGCGCTGTGGCTCACGCCTGTAATCCCAGCACTTTGGGAGGCTGAGGCAGGAGAATCGCTTGAATCCAAGAGGCAGAGGTTGCAGTGAGCCAAGATCGCACCACTGCACTCCAGCCTGGGCAATGAGAGAGACTCTGTCTTAAATTTAAAAATAAATAAATTAAAAAAAAAAAAAAAAAAAGCCAGGCGCAGTGACTCACGCCTGTAATCCCAGCACTTTGGGAGGCTGAGGCAGGTGGATCACGAGGTCAGGAGATCGAGACCATCCTGGCTAACATGGTGAAACCCCATCTCTACTAAAAATACAAAAAAATTAGCCGGGCGCAGTGGCGGGCACCTGTAGTCCCAGATACTCTGGAGGCTGAGGCGGGAGAATGGCGTGAACCCGGGAGGCGGAGCTTGCAGTGAGTCGAGATCGGGCCACTGCACTCCAGCCTGGGCGACAGAGCAAGACTTGTCTCAAAAAAAAAAAAAAAAAAAAAACAAAAGCAGCAGAGGCCCTGGGGACCCCATGGATGGAGACCTGGAGAGAGGGGAGAGGAGGGACCCAGCCACCCGAGTCAACACAGAGGGTGGCGACGGTCTGGGCACTGGGGCAGGGGCAACTGGTCATGCTCCCAGAGTCAGGGGCCACAGCCAGGTGGCTCCCACAGGCCCTCCATGCTCCACCCTGCTCTGTACCCTTGCTGTGTGGATTTCTACTCCGACAGCCACAGTATGGCCTGGCCGTGAGCCACTCCCAGAGCTGATGGAACCCAGGGACTGCTGTCTGCCAGGGAGAGCTGTCCCAAGCCTGCGGCTGTGGTTCTTCCCCTCTGGCCAAGTCGGGGCACTCTGAGAGCTGGAGAGTGAGCCCCCACCCAAAGAAAGGCTGAGTGCTATCAGGACCCACCTCTTCAGAGAAGAGGACTCCACTGCCTCCCTTCTTAGTGCCCAGAGGCCCCGAGCCAGAGGCCACAATGATCCGGGGTCTAAAGACACCCTGGATGAAGCTAGAGCCCCCCAAAACCAAAGTCTCTACAATGCCAGACAAAACCAACCACAGGGAAGACAGATGCTCTCCAAGCGACCCGGCCGCACTCCACTGTGGAGGTGCTACTCTATAGGGGCCCCCAAAGATGAGATGGGTGGGGCAAGCACCCAGGGAATCCAGTTCCCATGTGGCTATGGGAAATAGCCAATGGCTACTCAGTGCCCTTTGAGACCAAAAGCTCCTCAGTGGTGCCAGACCCTTGTGGAGCGGGCGGCTGCCTTAGAACCGACTCCTCCTGGGCACCCCCCATGCACCGGCACCCCCAGTGTGCTGCCCACACCCCTGTGTCCTGTTCTAATGGCCCTTGGGAGAAGCGCAAGGCTGGGGTATGACTCCCCAGTGTGGGGTGTGGTGGGGGGGACGGGGGCTGCAACTTCTATGGCTGTTTGCATGCATGCTCCAGCGAGCCACCCAGGCGACAGTTTTGGGACCAGGCCTGGAGAGCAACTTCTTCATGCTGGGAAACTCTAGAATATTCCCTCTGAAGTCAGGAACAGAACAGAGATCCCCTGTACAGACCCCACTTGCGTGTCTCATTTGCTTGGTCCTACGTGCTCCAGCCTTAGTCCCTTGCCTTGCTGCCCAGGGAGCGCCAGCCTGCTATTTGAACATCACATTCCTGCAGCAACAGGAGCTCCAGAAGCTTCTGCACAATGCTGCAGCTTACCCAAACCCTCAGACACTCTGGCCTGCCCAGCAGCTGCCAAGAGGGGCCAGTAACACCACCCGAAGGTGCAGGGAAATTAATTCTCTGGGAGAGCAACTCTGACCTATGACAGCAGAAGACAGGAAGGAGCTTGCAGAGAAGCTGTTCTCCCTTCCTCCTCCCTGTGGACTGTTCTGAGGTGCAGCATCGCTGTAAGGTCTTGTGGGAGAGGGTATGCAGACGTGGTCAGCTGAGCTGCAACTTCCAGAAAAGCCGCAGCAGCTGAGTAAGAAGCAGCCTCACCTCAGCTTCACCTCCTCCCTGGCTCGCTGTGTTCCTCCCTCACTCTTGCATCCCTAGGATTCACCCTTCCAGAAAACGTGTGCACTAAGCCTTGCATCTGGCTACTTTCTGGGGCATGGAGGCTGACTCCCACCATCACCCTGTCCACTTAGCATTAGAATGGTGATCCCAGACCGTGCAATACGACAAGGAAAAGAAACAAGCAATGTGAGGTCTGGAAAGAAACAAAAGTGATGATTCATAGATGATACGGCTGTCTACCCAGGAAATCCAAGTGAACCTACAGGCCTGCTTGAAGGAGTAAGAGAAGTCAGAGAGGGTGATCCACAGCCAGCCCACGACAGACAACAACACGTCAGAAATCCTGGCTTTTATAAGAGGCCTTTCACAACGCAACCGAAATCATAAGCTCAGGAGTAACCTACGCAATGGGAAGACCATAAGGCCTCCCTGGGGAAGATTATAAAGCAATACAGAAGGGCATCTTCAAACTAAATACGGAGTCTGCTTAAGAAGACACTCCAGTGCCCTCCTAGTCAGTCCATCAAGTAATGCAGCTATAATCAAAATGCATAAAATCCCAAGTGTTGGCATGGGTTTTATTGTATTTTATTTTGAGACAGAGTTTTGCTCTTGTCGCCCAAGCTGGAGTGCAATGGCACAATCACAGTTCACCACAACCTCCGCCTCCCGGGTTCAAGTGATTCTCCTGCCTCAGTCTCCTAAGTAGCTGGGATCACAGGTGACCACCACCACACCCGGCTAAATTTTGTATCTTTTAGTAGAGATGGGGTTTCACCATGTTGGCCAGGTTGGTCTTGAACTCCTGACCTCCGGTGATCCACCCACCTCAACCTCCCAAAGTGCTGGGATTACAGGTGTGACACTGTGCCCGGCCCTCTGCTGGCGAGGTGTGTATTAGAATTCCCCACTCAGGGCAACTTTGCAATATCTGGGGACATGGAAGGTGGGGGCAGAGGGCACTGTGGCTCACGCCTGTCATCCCAACACTTTGGGAGACCGAGGCGGGCAGATCACCTGAAGTCAGGAGTTCAAGACCAGCCTGGCCAACATGGTGAAACAAACTACAAAAATTAGCTAGGCATGGTGGCAGGCGCCTGTAATCCCAGCTACTCGGGAGGCTGAGGCAGGAGAATTGCTTGAACCTGGGAGGTGGGGGTTGCAGTGAGCTGAGATCTCCAGCCTGGGCAACAGAGCGAGATGCCATCTAAATACAACAACAACAACAAAAACTAGAAAATAATCCTGTAATCCCAGCATTTTGGAAGGCGGAAGGCTGAGACAGGAGGATTGCTTGAGCCCAGGAATTTGACACCAGCCTCGGTAACATAGTGAGACTTCATCTCTACAAAAAAAAAAAAAACAAAAAACAAAACAAAAAAGAAACTTATCCTTTTTTTCTGAGATGGAGTTTCATTCTGTCGCCCAGGCTAGAGTGCAGTTGCATGATCTTGGCTCACTGCAAGCTCCGCATCCTAGGTTCAAGCAATTCTGGTGTCTCAGCCTCCCGAGTAGCTAGGATTATGGGCAGGCACCACCACATGTGGCCAAAAAAAATTTTTTTAATTAGCTGAACATGCTGGCACATGCCTATAGTGCCAGCTACTCAGGATGCTGTGATGGGAGGATCCCTTGAGCTCAGGAGGTTGAGACTGCAGTGAGCTGTATTTCCACCAGTGCACTCGGCCTGGGTGACACAGTGAGAGCCTGTCAAGAAAGAGAAGGAAGACAGGAAGGACAGAAGGATGGAAGGAAGGAATGAAGGAAATGGAGGAGAAAGAGAAGGAGGAAAGAAAAAAAGATAATCTGAGAAGTGTGTTATAAACATGTAAGAGTTGGGTGTGGAGGCACGTGTCTATAATCCCAGCTACAGGGAGCTTGAAGCAGGAGGATCATTTGGGCCCAGGAAGAGTTCAGTCCAGCCTGGATAAAATAGTGAGACCCCATATCTTTTTTTAAAGCATATATAATAGGATGCTATCTGCTGCAGTTTTTTTTGTTTGCTTTTTGTTTTGTTTTGTTTTGTTTTTTCAGATGGAGCCTCGTTCTGTCGCCCAGGCTGGAGTGCAGTGGCGCGATCTCGGCTCACTGCAACCTCTGCCTCCCAGGTTCAAGCGATTCTCCTGCTTCAGCCTCCCGAGTAACTGGGACTATAGGCACCTGCCACCACGCCTGCCTACATTTTTGGATTTTTAGTAGAAACGGGGTTTCCATCATGTTAGCCAGGATGGTCACGATCTCCAGACTTCATGATCCACCCCGCCTCAGCCTCCCAAAATGCTGGGATTACAGGCATGAGCCACCGTGCCCGGCCTGCTGCAGTTTTTTATAGCCCAGATATGAAAAAATAATATAATATGTAAAAAATAAAGAATTGGTTCAACTCTTGACATACACCCATGAAATACAGAACCACACAGACATTATCATCATTTCCGGGAAAGCAGCAATGTGGAGGAATCTCAAAAGTAATTCCTTCAGGCCAGGCAAGGTGGCTCACGCCTGTAATCCCAGCACTTTGGGAGGCCGAGGTGGGCAGATCACCTAAGGTCAGGAGTTCGAGATGAGCCTGGCCAACGTGGTGAAACCCCATCTCCACTAAAAAATACAAAAATTAGATGGGTGTGGTGGTGGGTGCCTGTAGTCCCAGCAACTTGGGAGGCTGAGGCTGGAGAATCGCTTGAACCCGGGAGATGGAGGTTGCAGTGAGCTGAGATCGCGCCACTGCACTCCAGTCTGGGGGACAAAGATACTCTGTCTGGGAAAAAAAAAAAAGTATTTCCTTGAGTGAAAGATGCCAGGGGCAAAAGTCCTCTCACTGTTTGTTTCCATTTCTATGAAGTGTACGAACAGACAGCAGTAACTCACAGTGACAGGTCAGAGGGTGAGGACCGGGCACCAGGGAACTTCCTGGGGTAATAAAGTTTCAAGGTCTCACAATGGTGGTGATAAAACTATGTATACGGTTGTCAAAACCCATCTACTGGCTGGGTGCGGTGGCTCACGCCCGTAATCCCAGCACTTTGGGAGACCGAGGCGGGAGAATCACTTGAAGTCAGGAATTCGAGACCATCCTGGCCAACGTGGCGAAACCCCATCTCTACTAAAAATACAAAAATTAGCCGGGCATGGTAGTGGCCGGCTGTAATCCCAGCTACTTGGGAGGTTGAGGCAGGAGAATCACTTGAACCCGGGAGATGGAGGTTGCAGTGAGCTGAGATTGCACCACTGCCCTCCAGCCTGGGTGACAAGAAGGAGAGTCCGTCAAAAAAAAAAAAAAATCTACTTGAATAATGGGTGCCAAGGGCTGGGGAGGGGGTTGGGAAGCTGGTGTCTAATGAGGACAGAGTAGAATTCCAGTTTTGCCAGAGTAAAACCTCCAGAGATGGGTGGTGGTGATGGTTACACACCAAGAGAATGTACTTAATGCGCCAAATTCACCTTAAAATAGCTCATATGGTACATCGCATGTTCCTACATGCTATTGTATTTTACCACTATAAAAAATAATAAGGTTTTTAAAGAAATAACTGGAGAGAAAGCCTACTTGAACAGCTGGGATAGGCATTTTATTGAGTTAGCTATGCCTTGACTTAAAAAAGGTTGGGAAAATAGTGGCAAGGAGGTTTGCCACACATAATTAGTTGCAACAATTATATGCACATTAGCGAGAAAAGTGAACCCCACTGTTTCTTCTGCACAACAAGGATGCTTTAAGAAACGACCTTGGACATCCTCCCTGCGGCAAGACGAGCTTCAGGCGGCAGAGCCTGAGCCGCGGTCCGCGGACGGCAGAGGGCGCGCGCGAACCGCCGGGCCGGCCCCTCTCGGCCTCCACCTGCCCTGCCCGGAGCGCGCGTCCCGCCCCAGGCTGCTGGACGCCGCCAGACCCTTGCCGCCGCCTTGGAGCCTCCCTGGCCCCTCGCAGGATCCTCCCCAGCCCCAGAGACCCCCGAGGCGGCGTCTACAGGCCCGGGCCAGGACTGACACCGCAGCCCCCTTCCTGGGTAGCGCCTCCCACCCGAGTCCACACCTGTGCCAGGAGGCGGTGCGGCCGCCGAGCTGAGCTGAGCTGAGCTGACCTGGTCGGACACCCAGGCCCCTGCGCCCACCGCCCGGGCCGGCACCTGCTGCATGTAAAGGCAACGTGGAACCAAGCAGCGGGGCTGCAGAAAAGCCACCGTCCTCTCCGGGGTGCCACCTCCCTAGCCCTCCACCCTGGTTGGGGGCAGAACCTAACGCTCTCAGTGCTTATTTGCATGAAAATGACCACGAGGATTATAACAATCGCCGCCCAGGGCACTCCGCTCCCCAGGGACAGCCCAGGCCCTGCCGGGGAAGCTGTATTCCCCTCCAAACCGTCCCCTGACAGCCTCCAGGAAGGGCTCAAGGTCGCTGCCTGCCACCTGCTCCAGCCTGGCCAGTAGCTGCCCAGGGTATAACCAGAGCTCTTAGGGGACAATGGGCACTCCCAGGCCACAGGCAGATGCTGGCCACATCCCACCTGGGCAGAAGACACGCCCGTCCTTTTCCCATCCGGCTCACCTGTGCCTGGCAGGGGAACAAGCCAGGTGAGGCTTCTCCCCAGGCGACAGCCCCTCTATCTAATGGCCAACAGCTGCCACGCCTTCGCGTCCCAGGCCCTTCCAGGCCTGTGTGCCTCCTCAAGGACCTGCTTTGCCCCCTCTGGGTCTCAGCCTGAATCCTCCTGCCCCTCCCAGGGCCAAGCCTCCGTCACTTTTCAAACCCAGCAAGGCTGCATCCCGCAGCCCTACTCACCTGGCCCCGCATCCGAGTCTGGCACCTCCAGCCTCAGGATCCCCCTCCAGCCAGGGCCTCCCTTCTCGCAGGGCCCTCCCGCTTCGGGGCGCAGTCCCAACCCCAACAACCCCTAGGCCCCCAGGGCTTCCTTCCGGGACGGCCCCACTCTCGCCAAGGGGTTCGTTTGTGCTGTGTGCCAGCTCTGTGCCAGGAACGCACTCCACCGCCACCCCTATCCCATACGGGCCACTGCCGGGACCCTCAGGCTGGCCAGGGAGGGGAGCTGCAAGCGCTTATTAATCGCCAACTGTGTACTCAGTTCGGAGGCTGGCAGGAAGACTCAGTATGGAAAGGGGGAGCTCCGAACCCCGCTCAGGACTCCCTGTTGCCCACAGTCCTCCCCACCCCCAGCCATCACCTTTCGCACCCTGAGCTCCCGGGTCCTGGTGCCGACTGAGGGTTCTGCGGTCGTTGCGCCGGCTTCATTTTCTGTGGCCCTTCATTCAACCAGCGACCGAAGCCCCCTTCAGAGCCCCAGGGTGACCCTGGGGGGTCCAGGCTGGTTGGGGGATCGGGGGCAGAAGGTGGATCCCCCCACGCTCCCTCTCCACCAGGCACCGGCGAGGAGGCCTTTTAGAAACGTCTGGGGTGTCTGGTGACACCCCTACCAAAAAAAATCATTACCTTCAAAGACTCCCAGGCTCCTGGGCAGGGGTCTTTGTCCCCTTCCTCCGGAACAGCGAGGCCTCCCCGCCCTCCCCCTGCAGCGCGAGTCTGACCCCCTTGCTCCCGCCCAACACCTGCCCAAGGTGCAATTACCCGTGCGTTCTTCCTGCCCCTGACTCGCCGCGTCCCGCCGCACGCGCGGAGGTGTTCCCACAGCGGTCGGCGGAGGACGGCCCCTCAACAACCCGCACGGGGGTCGTCGGGGCGGCTCTCCACGGAAGCGGGAGGGCGGGGGTCGTGGGGGGCGGCGTCGTCCTGGGGAGCCCGCCCCCGGAGTTCGCGGATGTGTGACCCGAGGCAGCCGGCTCGCCTCTGAGGGTCCCCGGTCCGCCCGGGTGCAGGGGGCTCCGGCTCCGTCCTGCGGGGGTCGCGGCGGGGCAAGCGCAGCCGCTGCAGGTAAAACGCCGCGCCCGGGTCTGGGGAGGGCTCCCCCGCGGCGGCCCCGCACCAACAAAGGCCGGGCGAAGTGGGGAGCGGCGCCGGCGCCTGCCCGGGCCGGGGGGAGGACGTCGCGCCCGGGGCCGCTCGGCTGGACCGTCCGGGGTCTGTGCGACGCGGCTGGGGGCCCGGGTGACGCGGAGCGCGGGGCCGGGAGGGCTTCCTGGAGGCGGGGGCCCGGACGCCGCGTGGTCCCTTTAAGAGCCGGTCCCGGGGTGAGGACGGAAGGCGGCGGCAGCGCGACCCACCCGCACCCTGCACCCCGCCCCCCGCGGCCACCGCCTCGGCTTCACCCCGAGCCCGGGCTCCGCTGACGTCACCTGCCCCCGAGCCGCGCGAGCTGATTGGCTGCAGGTGACGTCAGGGGCTTTTTTCGCTCGGCATGACCTCATCCCCGCCGGCGGCCCCGCCCTCCGCCCCGGGCCTGTCACTCGCGGCCGAGCGCGGCGGCCGAGCCGGCTACCCCCACACCGCCCCGCCGGACGCCGGACGCCCGAGCCCGAGCCCGAGCCCGAGCCCGAGCCGCGCCGGAACCGCCCGGCCGCGCCCGCCGAGCCGCGGGGCTGGGATGCGCGCCG
>NC_037682.1:1777388-1785655 GCF_003255815.1 Theropithecus gelada | reverse complement strand
GGACGGCGCAGCCGAGCGGGCGCCCTGAGCGCGGCGCGGGTCCCCGGAGCGCCCCCGAGGCGAGCGCGAGCGAGGTGAGCGGAGGCGCCGGCGGGGCGGGGGCGGGGGCAGGCGCCGGGGACTGGGTTCACCGGCCCGGGCCGGGGGGCGGAGGGCGCAGCGTCGGGGGCGCTGGGGCAGCGGCACGCGGCGGGCGCCCGGGAGGAGGAGGCGGCCCCGGAGTGAGCGGCCCCGGCCGGCCAGGACGCGCGGGACAGGGAGGCCCCTTCCGCGCCTTCCGCAGCGCCCGGCGGACCCGGGCCCAGCCCACGCCCGCCCGCCGCGTTGCCGTCCTTGTCCACGCAGCTCCTTCTTTGGGTGTGCAACGGGGGGGACAACAATCCGGGACCCACCAGGGCCACCTGAGATCCAGCGCGGATCTGCGCGAGCCCCCGACGTCCCGAACGGCACCCCCGCGGGGGCCAGAACCGGAGCAGGCGGACCCTGGCCCGGAGCCGGTCCGGGAGGTGTGGAGCCTCGGCCGTGGGAGGGACGCGACGGCCTCTGGCGTGGGACACCCGGGAAGGGGCCGTCCCCTGTCGCAGGGGAGGGCTGCAGATCCATCCCCCCAAATGGCCAGGCCGCCCCGCACCCCCACCCCGGGGTGCCCAGCCGGCCCCTGAGGGATAAAGCCTCTGCGCCCTTCCGCCTGCTGCAGAGGCAGCCGCGGCGCTGGGGGAGGGGCTGGCACAGCCAGGCTGCTGCAGCCACCTCGCTAGGCCCAGCTGCCCAGCCTGGGATGCGGAGCAGACCAGGTGGGGGTACCTAACAGTCTGGCTTGGAGGGGAGGGGGCAACAATAGGCCCAGCCCCCACAGGGTCACCCCTTCTGGGAGAATCTGCCTCCGTTTCCCTGCTCCGGGGTGTGTGTACGGGCCTCTGCTGAGGGGAATAGGGGCTCTGTGCTGCAGTGATGGGGGGCGGGGACGCTGTGGGATGGAGGAGGGGGTGGCAGGATGTAGTGTGGCTCCGCAGTGCTCTTGCTATGCAGCTTGGGGTGGGGGTGGGGTGCTGCAGGCCAGGGAAGCTCCTTTTGTGCCCCTGCGGGGGTTCCGAGGGGAGGTCCAAGCCCGGGCACTCTCCCTTGCCTCCCTTCTGGCACAGCCCACCCACAGACACTGTTGCACCTAGGCGGTGCAGGGGTGAATGTAGCACCCCAGGCCCCCAGCCCTCCACCAGGAGGACAGTCCCATGCATTCACTGCTAATAAGCACTGGATGCGGATGGCAGATCATGTGACCCCAGCTGGAAGTTCATCCTGAAGTCTCGCTGAAACACCTCCTGCTTCAGCCAGCCTGGGGCTGCAGGAGTGTGGCTGGGCAGGTTCTATTCCCCTGGTGCCCTCTGTCCTCGGGGAGGTTTCTGGGAATAAAGTCCCATGAACAGAGGTACAGAAAGAAGCTTAGAGTCAGTCTCTGCTCCAGGACCCCTCTCTTCTCAGGCCGGGGCTGAAGTCAGGGCCCAGAGGCTGCCACTGGGCAGGTGTCTCGAAGGGCCTTCGGCTGGGGCCTGGTGAGACCTAGGTGTCACTTCTTGCAGAAGGCAAGGAAAGGGGCAGGCCCACAGCAAGAGAGAGGTGGTTCTGGACATGAGAACTGCACCGGCTGAGGCCCCCTCTGCTGGAGTTGCTCAGGGCAGTGAACCTTGGAAGCCCCAGGCTGGTCCTGGTGTTTAGCGTGTGGCACAGTGACCAGGAGGAGGGACACAGGCCGGCTGGGAAGGGAGGGAACCTGGATATGTCCTCACAGCCCCCTGTGCCAAGCCCTCCCATCCCCTGCCCTACCCAGACCCTGTTCCTGGGATCGAAGGGAGCCCCCAGCCCTACCCCACTTTCTCCCAGGTCCACAGCTTCCCCAGGCCAGCGGAACAGACTGTAGGCCAGCTTGGGTCCTGCACCACTAGCCCAGGGAGCTGAGGGGATGCAGGGATGAGGGCATTTGGGGGAGCCCAGTGAGGGAAGAGAGCTGACCTGCATGAGTGCAGGGTCCCTGCCTCCCAGAGTTGCCTCCCACCAGTCTCTCCCCAGCCTCCTTATTGTGACGATTTCTGCCTTCAGAGGCATCCGTGGGTGACAGTGAGCCGGACGGCTCGAAGAGCCTGCCTAGGTGTAAGGGGGAGACACAGTCCCATCCCCCCATGCTTGACAGTCCTGGCAGCTATCTCTGAAGGTCATGAGTCCCCATTTCTAGGTGCTGAGCAGAAGGTAACGTGGCGAGGATGCTGTCAGTTGAGAGTTGGGGATGGCCTGGGACTCCCTGGTCCCATCTGTGCTCAGGGACAGGAATGTGCTGTGTAGAGGCGCTGGGTGTGGGAGTTCGTGTGTGTAAGGAGTCTGGAGCTGGCCTCTGGGGTACTGGAGTCCTGGGGTTCTCAGGGGATTCTGCATACAGAGGGCAAGGACGTGCGTGTACTCTAGTGTACGTCCAGCACCACATGTGTGCACACATTCACGTGTGGGTACTTGCACACAGGGCAGGTGGATTGTGGGTAAGGGACACCAGTGTGTGTGGAGTGGGTGTGTAAAGGGGTGTGTTCTGGCACACCTAGAGGGCAGTGTGCAGGTAGCACCGGAGCCAGGCGTGCTGTGTCCCAGGGGAGGGTGGCTGCCTGGTGCCTCCTGGAAGGTGTGGGCCTGGGAGGAGCCTTCTTGTGACTTTGGACTTGGAAACTGCTTCCTCCTGGGCTCAAAGACCTTTGAAGAGGGTATATGGGGCTGTGCCAGGGGGCATCCTGTCCCCAGCCCTGCCTGTCACCCCCCAGCCCCTAGGCACTGGAAGAGCAGGGCCACAAGTACTCAGGAGGGCTTGGCATGTGGGGCCGTGAAAAGAGAGGCGTGGAACCAACACCATTCACGTGTCCTTATCTCTGTTCCCACATGGCCAGTGCTGGCCCCACTGATCTGCACCAGGCTGTCCTTAGTGTCTCCGTTCCCCACCCCACCCAACCTGCCCCATCCCTGGCATAGCTGGGCCCCGATCCTTAGCATCTGGGGAACCAGAGGTGAGGGACATGCCCCCCTGGGAGCTGTAGGTCCAAGGAGACCCTGTGAGGATGCTCTCCCAGAGGCCAGCACAGCACGGAGGCTTCCTGCAGGAGGGGGCACCTGGTCAGCCCTTCGCAGTACAGAGAAGGCCTCCGAGGGGGTGGGGAGCCAGTGAGCTGCAGGGAGCGTGCTGGGCACAGCAGGTACTGGGAGTGGGAAGGAAGGTTAGGACCAGGTAGGGCAGAGGAGCGGAGGGGCTGAGGACTGGGCTCTGCACTGCCGGGCACCTGCCAGGGTGGGTGGAAGAGAGCAGGGAGGGGCGCGTGCCCACTCTGCAGAGGAGCCTGCTCCGTGGTGGTGGCTGCCGCAGGAGCAGCGGTTGCCTGGCACCTCTGCCGTTGCCATGACGACAGTGGAGGTGCTAACTTGCTAATGAGTCCCCTTCAGCTGCAAATAACAATACTGTTGTGGGTGATAGGCCCAGCTCCAGCTCAGGGTTGCTTGGGAGGCAGAGCAGGGACAGGTAAAGGCCGGGACCCATCCTCCCACCCCTCCAGCCCCTGCCCACTGCCCTGCAGCTGGACTTGCCCTCCTCCCTCCCCTCCCTCTGGGTCTCAGGCCTGGCTAGCTGCACCGAGTCTCTCACCGAGTATCAGGACTCAAGGCTGTATGAAGCCTAGGCACTGGCTGCAGGGAGGGCGAGGGGGGCCTCTTCTCACACCTGCCCTCCTCCCTGCACTGGGCGGTGTTTGCTTCTGTTGTTTTCAGTGACAGAGAATCCACCCCCACTTAACGGATGAGGACATTGAGGCCAGGGGCGGCTCCTCGAAGGACCCCCAGCCCAAGTGTCCTGCTACTGCGGCCTTCTGGGGGTTCTGGGCCTCTGAGCTGGGCCCTTGGGTGTTGTATGGGGCACCTGGAGCCACTGTCTCCCCAGGACCACACATCTGGGCCCTCGCCTCTCACCACCTGTGCAAATCTCAGGTAGAACTCAGGAAGGACAAACAGCTCATTGAGGCTCTTCTGTAGGCAGTCAGGGACCCCCTTGGCAGGCAGAGACCCTCCACAGCAGGCAGGCAGCAGGCTCTTTTGCTGTCGAACTTGCTGGGTCTGGCCCTGGGGAGGGCTCCCAGGCCTCGTTCCCCACCCTGTGGTGGAGGCTGGAGCACCAGCCCAGGAACGGTGTCTGAGTGGGATCCTGAGGCCCCGCTGACCAGGTGCCACCGCAGTCCCTGGTGTCAGCTGTGGGGTCAGCTGAGGCTGCCCGTCCACAGCCAGGTGTTTCCCTGGCCTCTGGCAGCAGGATGGGTGGTGGGAATACACAGAGGCCTGGGCCTAGTCGAGGCGGGAGGGGCCAGGCAGGGGCCAAGCTTGAAGTGTCTGGAGAAGGAGAGTGAGTGGGAGGCTGGGGCTCCTGGGCAGGTAGGAGCTGGGACCTGCCCCTCAGTGTGGAGTCGGGGCTGGGCCAGGGACGAGGTCCACACCAGCCTTGCACCTGCTGCTCTGTGAACTCTCCCATTGGCCCCCGCCGGCCTGGTAGCTGACCTGGAGAGTCCAGAAATGGTGGTGGCCTCTGTCCCCAGCCTGCTGTTGGCAGTGCACGGGTGTCCTCAGGGTGGCTGCCCCCAGTTCCCCCTGTGGCTGTGGGTTGGGGGTCTGAATTGCTGAGGGTCCACTGCCCACCGTAGCCCGCTCTGCACAGGGCCCAGGGTGCACCTATCTCCCAGCCTTCCCTCACTCCTGAGCTGGGTGGAGTAAACTTCCTGACTGGCTGGCAGCCGTGGGGGCACAAGGGAGATGACGTTGCAGGAACACCCAGTGCCCATCTGTGTGTGACCCAGGTGTGGCCCAGGTCCCACCCTTGCCCCAAGCCTCAGTTTCCCCATAGTTGAAGCAAACTCATCATCCTTACGCTGTGTGCCTCCTGGGGGCTGTGAGTCTAAAGTGGACCCAGAGGAAGGCCAGTCTTGACAGGTGACAGGGAGATGGGGCCCGGCAGTGGGGCAGTGACAGAGGCTTGTCACCAAGCCTGCAGGAGGGGCTTCCAGAGGCTCCATCCTCAAACATCCCTACTCCCCCTGCCTACCTGGCAGTCTGCCTTTGCAGACCATGCCAAGGGCCTGGTCCCTGCGGGGTACCCGACACTGACCTTCCTCCTAGGACTGCCCCACCCCTCCCATCCCGGGCCCCATCAGCCCCTGAAGGGGCTCCCTAGACTCCAGGCTCCGCTGGAGGAGGGGCACTCTGTGGGTGCGACGCACCCCTGCAGGAGCTGGGCACTCACCCCCAGCAGGCACGCGGCGTGCACTAAACCTCAGCCTGCAGGCCAGGAGGGCAGCAGTGGCAAAGGAGTCGTGCCTCCGTGCCCGAGCCCCTCCCGAACCCTCCTGCCATCCAGCTGCCCCCGGGAGCCCACTCTCCAGTGGAGGCAGCCCCAAGGCCACCATCCACCAGGGGCTGGATTATCGGCTTATGGAGCTGCGCTGGAGTCAAGTCTGCAGGGATTGGACTCCCTGGGGAGTCCAGGGAGGGAGGGCCAGGTGTGAAGACAGCAAGCCTGGAGGAGGGCAGAGAGCTGGACCGTGAGGGAGGGTGAGGCGCCGTCCAGACCCCTGACTTGCTGGGGGTCCTGTGGTGGAAAAGATGCAGAGGTCACAGCAGGGAGATGCCTGTGTCCCAGGGATGAGATGGAATGTTCTGGAATGCCTAAGGGTGGGTGAACCCCAGGGCCTACAGGAAGAACCCCTGGCCTCGTCCAGCCCTCAGACCCTTCCCTGTGGGGCCCATTTGCCCCCCTCTGCCTTGTTGCATCCTGCTGCTGGCCTTGTGACCTCGACGGGGTCTCACCAGAGGGAGAAGGGTCCCCACGGGCACACGTTGGGCTCAGATGTCCTGGTGGGCGCAGGTCCCAGCTCCGATCTGTCCTGGGGAGCCTCTGGGTGCCACCCAGGGACCTGCAGCACTGCTGACCATCCCCCTGTCCCTGCAGGTCCGGCACCATGTGCTAGGTCACTCCCAGCACAAGGCCACACCTGGGCCGTCGGAGCAGCCCCCCCTCACTTCAGGGGTCACCCTCCCCAGCACCCATTGCCCCACCATGGCCGGGGACCGGCTCCCGAGGAAGGTTATGGACGCCAAGAAGCTGGCCAGCCTGCTGCGGGGCGGGCCTGGGGGGCCGCTGGTCATCGACAGCCGCTCCTTCGTGGAGTACAACAGCTGGCATGTGCTCAGCTCCGTCAACATCTGCTGCTCCAAGCTGGTGAAACGGCGGCTGCAGCAGGGCAAGGTGACCATTGCGGAACTCATCCAGCCGGCTGCACGCAGCCAGGTACCCAGCCCACTGCCCGCCAGGCGTGCACCACCTCCAGGGTCCATGGCTAAGGGGCCCTCAGCTCGGGCAGCACCCCCTCCTCTGCCCTCCGGTCCAAATTCGGCTCCTTGGGGTCACAGCCGGGGACGTGTGGAGCAGCCCCCCGGCACTTGCCTCTCACCACTGCCTGTTGCCCCTGCTCAGGGCACCCCCCCACATACTCCCGCAGCACCCCTCCCTACCCTCCCTCCAGGGCCTCCTCGCTCAGCTACTGCACGGAGGTGCCGGGCCCTCCCCACGCAGATAGGACTGTGTGGCCGGGGCTGGCCCAGGTTCACAGAGGGGAGCCGTGAACAGAAGAGCAAGGTGTGACCACATGGCAGTGGGAGCAGCCCAGCTGGCCTGCACGGGACAGGGACAGCTGTGTGGTCCACTCCCCCTGCTGTGAGGACAGGAGGGGTGGTCAAAAGGCACACGTGAGCAGTCGGTGTCCCTGTCCCACAGCTCCCCCCAGCCCGCAGAGTATTCGGGGACCCAGAATTCTCTCTGTGGCCCCCCAGGAATATCCTTCTGGGGAAGGACAGCTCATTCTGACCAGGACCATCAGGTGCAGCTGGGGAGGGGCCAGCGGGGCTGTTGACCTGTGAAGGTCGCGGCACCTCCTCTTTCCACTGCCTCACAGGGAGACAAGGGAGACAAGCTCTTGGCACTGGAGGCTTTGAGAGGGGTCTGGGTCACTGATATGCCCTGTTCAAAACTGGGAAATGGGAGGACTCAAGTGGGATGGCCACTGGCCAGGAGTCCGCCCGCCCCAAGGCCAGAAGCGGCTCCCTTTGGCTTCCAACAAGGGGAATCCGGTGATTAATGACCCCCAGCGAGGACTCCCGGCAGAGTGCGATCCCATTGGCTGCCGATGACGTCACCCCAGCCTGGGGTTGGCGGCTCAGCTGGCTTAAGGGCTGAGTGTGCTTTCAGGGCGGGGGCACCGGTGCTGTCTGAGCAAAAGCCGCTCAACATCTGGGCCGGCCCTTGGGGTGGGGGAGGAGGGCAGGAGGAACCCAGCTTCCAGCTACTGCCTCCAGAATTGGTGCGGGGGCCTGGGGTCCTGCTTCAGCCCTCTGTTTCTCCGCTGGGGGTTGGGGAGGGGATAGGGTGGGGAGCAGAATTGCTGGCTGCAGAGTTAGCCCCACTGAGAGCCCACACCCAAAGGCATCTGCCTCTGGAATCCCTGAAATGGGCTTAGCTTCCCTGTCCCTCCACCACCCCAGGAACCCAGCCAGGTCCTATGCTGGGCTCCCATTGCATTCACCAGTGTCTCCTCCACACGGGCCTGGCCCAGAGTACCCGTGCCCTTCACCCATGTGCATGGCATGGGGGCACAGCTGCGCAGGGCAGGAGCCCATCCCTCCGGGCCCCCATGGCCTGCTGTGTGGTGTGGGTGTGTGCACCTGGGCCTTTGGCAGATGGAGAGTGTGTGAGGTGCGTGACCGCACCTGCCCTCCCCTCCAGGCAGCAAGGTGACAGCTGCCTGCCTCCCATCATCTGATGCCCTTACTATTCCCTTGGGCCAGTGCGGCTGGGACAGGGCCAGGGCATTGAGAGGTGGAGGCAGCATGCTGACCTCTGCCCCATGGCCCCCAGGTGGAGGCCACAGAGCCACAGGACGTGGTGGTCTATGACCAGAGCACGCGGGACGCCAGCGTGCTGGCCGCAGACAGCTTCCTCTCCATCCTGCTGAGCAAGCTGGACGGCTGCTTCGACAGCGTGGCCATCCTCACGGGTGAGTCTGGGACCCATGCCTCCCTGAGGCACTCCCTCCGCCAGCAGTGGGGCTGGGGCTGGGGCGCCAGGGAAGCGTCTCCTGGGCACAGGGGCATCTCCATACATTGGTAGTTCTTTTTTTTTTTTTTTTTTTTTTTTTTTTTTTTTTGTGTGT
>NC_037682.1:1750406-1777294 GCF_003255815.1 Theropithecus gelada | reverse complement strand
TTTTTTTTTTTTTTTTGAGACGGAGTCTCACTCTGTCGCCCAGGCTGGAGTGCAGTGGCGTGATCTCGGCTCACTGCAAGCTCTGCCTCCCGGGTTCATGCCATTCTCCTGCCTCAGCCTCCCGAGTAGCTGGGACTACAGGAGCCGCCACCATGCCCGGCTAATTTTTTGTATTTTTAGTAGAGACGGGGTTTCACCGTGTTAGCCAGGATGGTCTGGATCTCCTGACCTCGTGATCCGCCCGCCTTGGCCTCCCAAAGTGCTGGGATTATAGGCGTGAGCCACCGTGCCTGGCCACATCTGTGGTTCTTGAGGCCCCAGCATCCTCTCCCCAGGACCCCCACACTTCAGGACCCACCAATGAGTCTATCCTCAACACAGAAGGAAACCTCACAGTACAGCTGGGCTCTGGAGGTGTAGGGCGAGGCATGCAGGCTGGGAGCCCCTCCCCCTCCCGGGGCTCCTGTCAGAAGCGGGAAACTCAGTTGGAGCCGTGGGGTCCCGAGGAAGTATCCCTGCCCCCAAAAGCCCAGCTAAGTGCAGGTTGCCTGGCAACAGCCTGGCATCAAGGCTGCTCACTGGGTCCCAGCAGACAGCCTCCAGGGATCCCTGTGGCCCAAAAGCAGCCTGGGCAACGGGCCCTAAGCCCTGGAGGCAGGGAAGCCACCTCCCTACACATACTGATACACACACTCACACACTCTCACACGCACTCACACTCACACACTCTCACATACACACACACTCACACATACTCTCACACACACATACTCTCACATAACACACATGCACACACACACACTCACACTCATAACACACATGTGCACACACACACATTCATACACACACATACACTCATACACACACTCACACACGCACACTCATACTCACACATACATACACTCACACACTCACACTAACACTCACATACACATGCACACTCATACACACTCACACACACATACACACACGCACTCATATACACTCACACAGACACATACACTCAAACACACACATACACTCACATACACTCTAACACTCATATGCATACTCATACACTCACACACACACATACACTCACATACACTCACCACATACACACGCACACTCATATACACTCACATACTCACACATACACTCGCACACACACACGCACACTCATATACACTCACATTCTCACACACACACACTCGTGGTCCCAGAGGGCTCTTTCTTCCCTTGGGCCGTGACTGAGGGTGTGTCTGTAGAATCCACTTCCTGGGGTCGGCCCAGGTCCCAGAGCCCGGTGGAGCTGGCCTGTCCCAGGGACGTGCACCCTCCCCCACCCAGGTCTGGGGTCTTTGTCTAGGCTCCTGCCACCTGGCCTGGGTTACCAGGGGCTGTGCCAGGCAAGCAGAGGGCATGGGGGACTGTGGGGTGCAGGCATGGTGGGGTGGGGAGTGGGCAGCCAAGCCAGGCCGTTGGCCCTGTGTCCAATGGAAGCAGGTGCCTTCAACCCAGCCTGAGGGCGGCTGTAGGCAGATGAGGGGGTAACAGCCACTTTGACCAGGCTGACCTCCCGAGATGCCATGTCCTGGGACCTGAAGGGCACCCGGAGGCTCGAGGGTGGTCCGGTGTCCTGGGCAAGAGCATTGAGGCCAGGCTCCCTCACCACCTGTCTGTGTGTAAGTCTAGCACCCTGCATTGTTGTGTGGTCCTGGTCATGGTCAGAGGGTGTCTGTGCATCTGTGCATGACTCTGGGCGTCTGGTGACCAGCATCTGCCTCTGCGTGTGTGTATGTGAGCATGTGTGTGTATGTGTGTGTGCATGGATGTGTGTGCGTGTGCATGTGTATATGCATGTATGTACATGTATGTACATGCAGGTATATTTGTGTATGTACTCGCCTGTGCCTCTCTGGTGAGATTTGGTTTTTGTATACATACGTGTGAACTCTCAGAACCAGAAGCCATAGAATGACGCACTCTGATCCAACCTTCATCCCCTAGGTTAAGTTTGAGGGCGGAACTAGTGGGTAGGGGAGGGGAGAGAGAATAGTTTGGGGCTTTTTACAGCTCACCAGGTGTAATAGGACCCCTCCCTAAGGGCCAGTTTGCTGCCCTAGCCAGGAATGGGAGCCAGGAGGCCCTTCTCGGAGGTTGCGAAGGGTCCCAGAGTGGCACCTCCCTACCCCCAGGCGAATCCCAGGAAAGTCCCGAGCCTGGAAGGGCCTGTCTCCCTCAAGGCCAGAGTGGGATGGTTTGCGGGGTGGGGCCCTCACCCAGCACTGGTGGGTGGGACAGCATGGGTGTGCAGGTGGATGTGGGTGTGGGTGTGGGCATGGGAGGGGCCGGGCCTGGGCTGGGATTTGCCAGGAGGGCACTCCCGGGGCCTGGTCACGCCCACCGACTCTTGGGACCCTCTGAACTGCCTTTCTGTGCTGACATCTGCCCTGCAAGGTTGAGGCTGTGTCCCCTTTTCTCCAGAAGCGCAGCTGCCAAGGAGCCCCAGGCCCCATGGTGTCTCGTGGGTTCATGGCAGCACCCAAGCCGGCCCACGGGCTGTGCCCTCAGACTCCCTCCCTCCCTGTGGTGGGCACAGCCCCTGCTCTGGCTGGCTCTTCGAAGAACCAGGGAGAGTGGGAAAGAATATATTGGGTGGGGCAGGGTTGCTGCCCCTCACCCAGGAGAAAGGACATTCCGGGATCCTGCAGCACAAGTGACACAGTTCCTTGGCCCATTTGCGGGGACAGCAGAGGCCGGAACGTGAGGAACAAGCCTCTGTCCTCCCCACAACAGGGCAGATTTGCGGGAAGCGGGAGAGAGTGGTGGGACAGGCCGTGCTGGGGTCCCAGGACTGCTGTGAACCCCACCTCCCCCTGCCACTCCTCTTCCCCCACTCCAGCTGTGCTGCTCACAGTGCTGGGGGGCAAGTGGCACGGGATGGGAGAGGGTCCTGGCCCTTTAAGCAGCAGCCCGCAGTCAGCCTTGGACCCTCAGCCGGGCAACTGCACTGCAAGTGGGTGGGGTGGCGGCCCCCGCCCTGGCAGGGAGTCCGGGGGTCACGGAGGTGGCGGGCAGAAGCGTGTCTGTGTGGCCATAGGCGCTTGCAGGATCTCCCAGGTGGCATGGGGCGGGCACACATCCTGGTACACACGCCTTTTTTCAAGTCTGGGATTTCATTGTGAGTAGCAGGTGAACTGCAGGCACCACCCCAGCAACCCCCGAGTCGGGGAGCAGGGATACTGGGAAGGTGCCTCTGGAGATGCCTGGGGGTAGGGGTGCCTCCCCAGGGCCCAGAGAGTGCTGGGACCTACAAAGGGTCCACTGAACCCCAACACCCCTCGCTTATTACTCACCCCCCAGAGCCTGGGTGGTTCTGACATCCCTGAAGCCTCGGTCCCTGCTAGGCCTGGCGTCCACAGTGGGGTCTGTAGGGACATCCACACTACCTGCTCCACCTGGGGAGGTCCTGGGAAGCTTCCCGGGGAATTGCTGCCACAGCTGTCAGGTCTCTGCACCTGTCCAGAGACTTCCCTGCCTTTACCTCCTTTGGGAGAGGTGGGAGAGTTCTGATGGAATCCCCACCGCCACCACCACCTCCTCCTCTGGCCAGGCCCTGGAGAAAGCAGGCACAAAATCCCTGGGAGAGGCACGGGGACGAGGAGAGGCAGCAGGTGCCAGAGGAGTCTGCAGGGAAGTGGTGCAGCCCCTCCCCCTCCCTGGGGCTGTCCTGCAGCAGGAACATCCAGGGCTCCCCCAGCTCAGAACAGTGAGCGGAAGCTACAGTGCCCAGCCCGGCCTCTGCTCAGGGGAACCTGCAAGCTGGGGTGTCGTTGGTAACAAGTCACCTACCTGCTTCCCCCTGTCCAGCCAGCAGATTCCCACAGAAGGGACTGTTCCTCCAAGGCTGCTGCCTCAACCCACCCAGCCTGGAGCTTCTCCCATCTCCACAGGCCCCCAGCGTCACGCCCTTTTTAGGGACACGGGGAGCTGGCACAGCAGGCGTTCTGATTAGGGGTTTGCACACACTCCCCTATCCTCAGGAGTTATCCAGGGTGGCTGTACTCCACCCAGCAGGGGAGGACGGAGAGTGGAGGAGCCCTGGGGGCACGCGGGGCAGGCAGCGGGCACCCACTGCACATGTGGCACCAGCCTCTTCTGCAAACCAGGACAAAAAAGAGCCCTGGGGTTCCCAGGCCCTGAGCCCCCGCAGTCACTCCCCTGCCTCGTACGGTGGGATAGGGCAGGCCTCAGCCCAGCTGCCTCAGGCTCTGCACAAGCAGGAGCTGGCTTGCCATGGGGCTCGTATCCTGGGAAGTGTCACCGGGGTGGCGCTGGGTCGTGCTGGCCCCACCCTCCCAAGAGCTGGCAGCCACCAGGTGGGTGCTGCCCAGTTTCTGGTCCACCTCGGTGGTCACCCCAACCAGGTCAGGGGCAGCCAGGTCCATTTTCACCGTGTGTCTTCGTGCTCATTATCTTCTTGGAGCCGCACGATGCCGTGCGGCAGGCAGGAGGAGGAAGCAGAGACCAGAGCCAAGGTGTGCACTGCCCGTGGTCACTGAGTCAGACATCCAGGGATTCACACTTCAGTCTTTCCAGCTGGTGCGGGGCAGAGGATTTCCTCCCACCAGACTATGGCCTCGGACTTGGATGTGTGTGGAAGGCAGCAGCACACGCCGGTCACATGTGCAGTGGGTGCCCACTGCCTGCCCCACGTGCCCCCAGTGCCCAGGGCTCCTCCACTCTCCGTCCTCCCCTGCTGGGTGGAATAGAGCCATAACCAGATGGCAAATGCCCCCAGGGCTGTGCCAGGGTGATGTCATGCCTGGGGAGGGGGAGGGCCTCTCGGAAGCCCTGGCCTCCTGGTCCTGGCACCTAAGCCCAGGCCTGGGGCTCCCAGCCAGCTGGAGGCAGGGAGGCATTGCATCAGCGCAGGGGAGGAGGAAGGCCCAGCCTGGCTCCTGGCCGTGGGTATGGGAGATGGGGGTGCTCACGAGGGCCTCTCCTCTGGGCTGTGTGACCCACACCCTCAGCAGGAGACTCCTGTGACCTCTGAGCCTGCCCCCGCCTGGGTCCAGCGCCTGCCGCGCTGGCCAGCCACCTCAACCCCACCTTTACCGGCATCATAGCAGCGTCCTCAGCTGGGTCAGGCCCTAATTAGCGTGAGGAGGAATGTGGGCGTAGGTGTGGGCTGTAAATGTGTGGCAGCACCCCCTCCCCCACCGCGGCCAGAGCAGGTGCGCTGCCAGAGGCTTGCTGGCTGGGCTGAGGCTCAGGTCTGAGCTGGGTGTGACTGATCCTCAGCAGTAGATGGGGTGCCCTAGGTGGACAGGGCACCCTAGGCGGACGGGGAGGCCTAGGTGTTCTCTCAACCCACCTGACGGGCCTCCTCCAACAGGGGGCTTCGCCACCTTCTCCTCCTGCTTCCCCGGCCTCTGCGAGGGCAAGCCTGCTGCCCTGCTACCCATGAGCCTCTCCCAGCCCTGCCTGCCTGTGCCCAGCGTGGGCCTGACCCGCATCCTGCCTCACCTCTACCTGGGCTCGCAGAAAGACGTCCTGAACAAGGTGTGTGTGCAGTGGACTTGGGGGGCGGTCAATGGGAAGGGGGCAGGAGCTCCAGAGGCAGCTTGGCAGCAGCGTGGGGGATGAGGGAGGAAAGGAGCTGAAGGCAGTGGATGAGCTGGGTGTGGGAGAAGCATGGGTGGGGGCCCAGGAGGACCCCAGGTTCCCCACCCCTGCCCCCGGCAGGACCACAGCAGGGCTTGGGGGAGGGCCCAGCAGGGCTTGGGGGAGGAGCGGGAAGCTGGCATGCCAAGCTTCGGATGTCACTGGGCCCCTGTCCAACTCTGAAAGAATCCCGTGTTTTAAACATGGTGACGAGGGAAAAGGGTAAAAGCCACCACCCAGGCAACCATAAAATTCCTAGGAGCCCACCACCGGCCATGGGTGGGGCCTGCAGATGGAGGCCAGCCATGCCCCCACCCCCCGCACAGGCCCAGGGTGCCAGGGTGGACCAGAGAGGCCTCCTGGGCCCACCCCTGGATACACTGGGATCCGGGACAGGTTCCAAGGCTCCCAGGACCACCCCAGGATTCTAAAGGCCCTCCTGACGGCAGGGCAGGAAAAGCCTCCGCCTTCAATCCCGCCCCCAGCTTCTCCCACCCCTTTCCAACCCGTCCTCCCGCCCCTCCAGGATCTGATGACGCAGAATGGAATAAGTTACGTCCTCAACGCCAGCAACTCCTGCCCCAAACCTGACTTCATCTGCGAGAGCCGCTTCATGAGGGTCCCCATCAATGACAACTACTGTGAAAAACTGCTGCCTTGGCTGGACAAGTCCATCGAGTTCATCGGTGAGCCTGCGGCGGGCGGAGGGCGGGGGCCTGGCTAGAGGAAGGCTAGAGCTGGGCGTGGCCACAGGCACAGGAGGGGTCCCGGGGAAGTAGCCCGAACTGTTGGCAGTCGGGCAGGTGGGGTCCCCTCCCTGGGCCAGGGAGAAGCTGTGCAGGCTTAGCCCTCACCTGGCCCCCATGGCCCACCTGCCCAGATAAAGCCAAGCTCTCCAGCTGCCAAGTCATCGTCCACTGTCTGGCCGGCATCTCCCGTTCTGCCACCATCGCCATCGCCTACATCATGAAGACCATGGGCATGTCCTCCGATGACGCCTACAGGTACCGCCTTCCCCAGTCACGCACTTGTGACTCACGGCGTCACCTGCCTTCCCTCGGCTGCCCAGTTGCACCAGAATGGCCCCACCGTCCAGGACCCCTGGCAAGGGAGGAGGGCCTGAGACCAGCCTGGCGCACATGAGCTCATGGGTGCCCAGTGGGTGGTGTCAGGTGGGCAGCCTGGCCCTGGCGGGCGCCTGGGACTAAGCCTCTCCCCCTGCCCCCACGCAGGTTCGTGAAGGACAGGCGTCCGTCCATCTCGCCCAACTTCAACTTCCTGGGCCAGCTGCTGGAGTACGAGCGCAGCCTGAAGCTGCTGGCCGCCCTGCAGAGCGACGCGGGCACCCCCTCAGGGACGCCGGAGCCTCCGCCCAGCCCTGCCGCCGGGGCCCCGCTGCCACGGCTGCCACCACCTACCTCAGAGAGCGCTGCCACCGGGAATGCGGCTGCCAGGGAGGGCGGCCTGAGCACGGGCGGGGAGCTCCCCGCGCCCCCCGCGCCCCCCACGCCCCCGGCCACCAGCGCGCTGCAGCAGGGCCTGCGGGGCCTGCACCTCTCCTCGGACCGCCTGCAGGACACCAACCGCCTCAAGCGCTCCTTCTCGCTGGACATCAAGTCAGCCTACGCCCCCAGCAGGCGGCCCGACGGCCCCGGGCCTCCCGACCCCGGCGAGGCCCCGAAACTCTGCAAGCTGGACAGCCCATCGGGGACCGCGCTGGGCCTGCCCTCGCCCAGCCCGGACAGCCCGGACGCCGCACCCGAGGCGCGCCCACGGCCCCGCCGGCGACCCCGGCCCCCCGCCGGCTCCCCCGCACGCTCCCCCGCGCACAGCCTCGGCCTGAACTTTGGCGACGCGGCCCGGCAGACTCCGCGGCACGGCCTCTCGGCCCTGTCGGCGCCCGGGCTGCCCGGTCCTGGCCAGCCAGCCGGCCCCGGGGCCTGGGCACCGCCGCTCGACTCCCCGGGCACGCCGTCGCCCGACGGGCCCTGGTGCTTCAGCCCCGAGGGCGCGCAGGGGGCGGGCGGGGTGCTGTTTGCGCCCTTCGGCCGGGTGGGCGCCCCGGGATCGGGCGGCGGCAGCAGCGACCTGCGGCGGCGGGAGGCAGCGAGGGCCGAGCCCCGGGACGCGCGGACCGGCTGGCCGGACGAGCCGGCCCCGGAGACGCAGTTCAAGCGCCGCAGCTGCCAGATGGAGTTCGAGGAGGGCATGGTGGAGGGGCGTGCGCGCGGCGAGGAGCTGGCCGCCCTGGGCAAGCAGGCGAGCTTCTCGGGCAGCGTGGAGGTCATCGAGGTGTCCTGACCCCTCCGCTGCCCTCGGCTCCGCCGCCCGCAGCCGGGCCCGTTATAAATATATATTATATATGATGCAAAGAAAGGTAAATGGTTTTACTGGGATTTTTATCGAGAAGTAAATATTTCGATTTTTTATTTATTTAAGCTGTTCATTCTGGCAATGATTTGGCAACAGTGCGGGTGGTCCTCGAGCTCTATTTTTACTGTCTGGTATTTAAACTGAAACACACGTTTCTAAGCAATACGAGGCCACCTTCAGTCGCAAGCTGGGTGCGAGGCCTGGGGCCCCTCCCAGTTCCCCTGCCCCAGGAAACCCTGCTGACCTTTGCAAAGGCTGCCGAGCTCTCGTGCACTTTTTACATAAAAAAAAGGTGAAAAAAAAAAAAAAAAAAACTTCTTTGCCACAAACTGAGCCGCAGAACCTCCCTTCTTCCCCCACCCACCTCTCCTGCTCTCTCTCTTCTCTGCGCCAGCCTAGGGCTCTGCACCAAAGCCATAGGTTGGGGGAGCAGGAGCTGGTGTGCCCCGGAGCGGTGCGGCCAACCCTCCACCAGCTCCAGGCGCCAAATCTTGGTGGCAGGGAGGGCACCCCGCTGCCTGTTGCCCCAGAGCTGTTCCCTGGCAGGGGAGGACAGGCATTAGGCCCCATGGTGCCGGGGTGTTCAGAGAGGCTGAGGAATAGAACAGTGTGTAGGGGCCTGGGGCAGGGGGTTCTGGAGTGTCAGATGAGGTGGAGGCCAGGGGAGGACAGGGGTGTTAGTGCCCCCAACTCCTGCCAGAGCCCCAGTCCAGCCACAGAGTGGCTCAGCAAGGCCATTAAGAGGGCTGCGGCCCTCCCTTCTCCCTTGCCCATGCCCCTAGAGCTGCCTCTCGGGCAGGGTGGCACCACTGCAGGAGAGGAGCTTGGCCTCTGGGAGTCAGGCAGGAGGGGCCTGGCTAGCCAGTGCTGGCTCCACTGGGCAGGGAGCCCTGGACCCCCAGGTATGAGGAGGGGATGGGCTTAGAGTCCTGTTCCAGGTCCGTCCCTCACCTAGCAAGGTCCCAGGCAGAACTTGGAATTCAGGCTCGCCTGCAGGCCGAGGCGTTCCACAAGCAGGTGCTGCTCGCACAGGGAGTTCAGGTGCCAGCCAAGCCCCTGTGCTTCTGTGGTAGGCCTGCTTCACTTAGGGAGCGCTGCCTCAAGGCAGATAAAGCTCCCTTGTTTGCCCCGACACCCATGGGGGCCTTTCAAGAGAGAAACTCCCGTTCACCCCTTTCCCAGGGCACTCGCTCTCTAGGTGGCATGCCAGCCCCCAAACACAGGTGGCTTTTGGGCCCAGGTGGGTCAGCCTGCTGCCCCTGCCCTATACCCTCTCAGGCCGTTGGGACCCCTGCCCTTCAGATGTCCAAGGGTCTAGGAGTGGGGCCAGTCACCATGGGAAGAGGCCAAGGGCTTGGCAGGAGAGGCGGCCCAGGTAGGACCCAGTCCTGAGTCCAGAGCAGGGCCAGGGAGGTGCCCACCCCGCCCCAGCCAGCCGCCCTCTCTCTTGTTTCTTCTATTTGTTCTTCTTTTCACCCACAGCCCTGTGTTCCTGTCATCCCTCCTTTCAGCAAAAGTCCTGTTCCCCTTCCCTCTGTCCCCACCCACTCCTGTTCCCCAAGAAAATAAGCTATCATTGTTGTATTTGCAATCTATGGATTAGAGGTTTAAGTATTTATTATTATTGGTTAATTATTAATTATGTAAATTTGCCTCCCGTCTGTCTGTTGCATTGGGTTTCTGAGGAGGCCCTGGGTGAGGAGGATGCACTGGCTCCCTGCTTCTCGCCCCCCACCCCTGTGCTGTCCAGGAGGCAGTGGTCTGGGGCCACTGGTTGGGCCCCCCTCCTCCCCTCCCCTTGTCCCTTCTCCAGGCTGTGTGGGGGCGGGGGTCCTGTCTGTCTCAGTCTGTCTCTGCTCCCACTCTTGAGGCACTGGTCACCCCAAAGTGAGCTGCCAGGGTGGGGAAGAAGGTCCTGTGTTGGCCACTGCCTCCTCCAGTGCTGTGGGAGGCGGGCTGGGGCCCCACCTGGTGGCTTTCTCCCCACTGGGCCCTGAGTCCTCTCCAAGCCTCTCTCCCACCCCTCTCACCCGGCCACTGCCTGGCATTGGGATTGCCCCACAATGGACCCGGCCCCTCCTGTTATTTGCTGGGAAGTCCAGCGGAGGAGAGGGTGCAGGTCCCCCGCCGAGCCTCCAGTCTCTGTGGACTGGGCTGCCGGCCCTTCCGCACCCCCTTAGAGCCCTTCCCGACGCGGCTGCACCTTCCGCTCCGGGCCCCTCCCTTTGTATTTGGAGACAATGTGTTGTAATAAAGCTTAAAGTGGATGTTTTCCCTACGACTCCCTGCCTCTTCCTTCAGACTGGCGGTGGGCAAGGTGGGGGCAGAGGCTGCTGGGAGGCAGGCCTGAGGCCAGGAGCCCGTGTGTTGGGCCTGGAAACTTGCCCCAGGCTCACACCGTGGGTGGGCTCAGAATAGTCCCTGAGGGCCAGGCATGGGCACAGGTCCTCAGCTGTACCCTTAGGGTGTAAAACACACTTTTTTGGTGGTTACATGCTAGTAAAAGCTTAAATAACTTGAAACGATATAAAATCTCAGTGTTACCCACAACTCCCCTCACTCCCACAGTCCCAGTGTGAACAGCTAGAGGCTTCCCTCCCGGCCCCTCCATGTGTGCTGTGTGCATGTGTGTGGGTGCATGTACGTACCAGCAGAAATAGGGGTCTAGTTACTTTTAGTGTCTCCAACCAGCGTTTTTTTTGTTTTGTTTTGTTTTGTTTTTAGATGGAGTCTCGTTCTGTGGTCCAGGCTGGAGTGCAATGGCGCGATCTCCACCTCCCGGGTTCAAGCAATTCTCATGCCTCAGAGTCCCAAGTAGCTGGGATTACAGGCATGTGCCACTACACCTGGCTAATTTTTGTATTTTACTTTAGTAGAGACGGGGTTGCACCATGTTGGCCAGGCTGGTCTCAATCTCCTGACCTCAAGTGATCTGCTTGCTTTGGCCTCCCAAAGTGCTGGGATTACAGGCGGGAGCCACTGTGCCTGGCCTCCAGCTAGCTTTTCAAATCTTAAGTAATGTGCACACCATACAAGGATCAAAAGTACACCAGGGTATGCGGTAGAAAGTACTGGTTTGTCTCCCCCAGGCTTGTCCCCAGCCTCCAGGGTCCTCTCCCTGGAGGCAGCCCCAGCCAGACCTGCAGAGCCCCCCACCCCGAGGGCAGACCTGGCTGCTGCAGGTGCCACAGGCTGCAAAGATTCACAGTGTGCATGCAGCCCAGAGTGAGGCTTGTCTACACTGCCGTGGAGGATACCAGATATGTCCTCACCACACAGACCTCTGGTTCATGCAGCTTCTTCCAGGTTTAGTATACCTATCCCAGGGACGCCTCCCAACCAGTGACGCTGTCCAGACCATGTGTGTGTGAGCGCTCATGAGATGGGAAGAAGAGGAAGCAAGACAAGGGAAGAGGAGGGGACCAGCCCCTCCTTGGGGGCTGCAGGAGGAGGTAGGGTCCTTGAATCCTGCATCTTTAAGAGTCCTCAAAAAGGAGGAAAGCTAGAAACATAGTCTGATGCTCCCACAAGGCTATTTTTGGCTCAAGAACATCTATTTATAACTCTGGCAGCCCCTAGCAGTCAATAAAACCGAGGCCTGGAAAGAGCTGATGGCTGACTCAAGCGGCACCGAGGTGCTCCCCTACCCCTTGTGCTCAGGAGCACCTGCAGCTCCAGGAGGTGGGTGACAGAGCCTCTCCTAGGATGCCCATCTGGGGCACATAGGTCTCAGGACCCTGGGGGCAGACTCCAGATGGAAGGAGGGGTCTCATTTACCAACTCAATCAGGCTCCTAGAGGTCCAAGAGCTGCCCCAAGTAGGTGGTGAAGCAAGAGTGAACACGGGTGGACAGCCTCCAACTGCTACACGGAGTCCCCTAAAGGCTTGATGCCCTGTCTGCACTTGTGTCTCCCCCCAGGACAAGAGCTTTAGTTGCTGGATAGGTCTTGGATGGGTAGGTAGATGGGTGGATGAGGGAGGGAGACATGGATGGATGGATAGGTGAATTTATGGATGGGCAGATGGATGAATGGTGGATGAATGGATGGATGGGTGGATGGATGGGTGGGTAGATGGGCAGATGGATGAATGGGTAGAGGGATGAGTGGGGTGGGTGGGTGGGTAGACGGATGGATGGATCGATGAATGGGTGGATGGGTGGGCAGATGGATGAATGGGTAGAGGGATGAGTGGGGTGGGTGGGTGAATGGATCAATAGGTGGGGGGATAAGTGGGATGGATGGATGGATGGGCAGATGGATGAATGGGTGGAGGGATGAGTGGGGTGGGTGGGTAGACGGATGGATGGATCGATGAATGGGTGGATGGGTGGGCAGATGGATGAATGGGTAGATGGATGAGTGGGGTGGGTGGATGAATGGATCAATAGGTGGGGGGATAAGTGGGATGGATGGATGGATGGGCAGATGGATGAATGGGTGGAGGGATGAGTGGGGTGGGTGGGTAGACGGATGGATGGATCGATGAATGGGTGGATGGGTGGGCAGATGGATGAATGGGTAGAGGGATGAGTGGGGTGGGTGGGTGAATGGATCAATAGGTGGGGGGATAAGTGGGATGGATGGATGGATGGGCAGATGGATGAATGGGTGGAGGGATGAGTGGGGTGGCTGGGTGAGTGGATGGATGGATGGATGGATGGATGGATGGATGGATGGATGGATGGATTATGGATGGATGGCAAATGGATGAATGGGTAGAGGGATGAGTGGGGTGGGTGGGTGGATGGATGAATGGGTGGAGGAATGAGTATGATGGATGGATGGATGGATGAATACATAAATGGGTATTTATAAATAGACAAGTGGATGGGTGGCTAGTGAGTAGAAGGACAGGAAGGTGGACAGATGGATGAATGGGTGGATAAGTGGGTGGATAGGAGGTGGATGGATGGGTAAATGAGAGGGAGGGAGGGAGCAAAGGTGGGTGGGTGATAATATTATATTGCATTAGTTGCACTTCTGTTAGTCTTATATTAAAGCTGTGTGCTTACCTCCATTCTCCATTGGACTGCAGACGGGCACCTGGTCTTTGCATACAGAAGGCAGTGAATGTCCAATGAATAAGCCACATACTAACTGTCTTGGAGCGGGACATCAAAGGAGAGACTCTCTCCAAGGCCCAGGGAGAGGAACAGGCTTGGTCAATGTCCCTTAGAGGGTCACGGGCCATGTTGGGGCTGGGCTTGGTTCCTGGTCTCTCAGGCACCATTCCTCTGCCTGCTGAGCAGTCCCTGGAAGTGAGCTGGAGGCCGGTCTCAGTGGCACCCCTGCCAGCTGCCACTGTACTCCTGTGGATGGACTTACCAAGGCCCTTCCAGGGCTCAGAACTGAAGAGACTCTGAGCAGGAGAAAGGGCCGAGGGCCAGTTCTCAGGAAGACTTCCAGGAGGAGAGTTTTGGGCTCTGAAGGCCAGGTTGTGTTTGGAGGGGCAGGTGGGGCAGGAGGACGTTGCAAAGGTCCACAGCGTGGGAGAAAGGGCAGAGGTAGGAGCGCCCTGCGGGGAGCCAGGCAGAAGCTGAAGGCCTCTGGCCAAGGCAAGGCCTGATGAGAAGAGGGCGCAGCTCGATGGGGCTCTGAATGGCAGGTGGTCTGGGGGAGTGTCTGAGAAGAGTGGTTCTTTGGGGGCAAGATGGAGGGAGGACTTGCTATTAAGGGGAAGCCATGCAGTCTTTGAGGGGCCTATACAATGGACACCAGCAGAGGGTGCCCCTACCTCCCCAGAAGGGCACAGGGCACGGGGCAGGACCTGGACAGAGGGTGGGAGAGGAGGGGCTGATTAGGAGCCTCTCAGCAGAGCTTCACAACAAATGCCTCGTATGGGTGGTGGGAGCACATGGGGAAACTCAATTATCCCTGCAGGCAGCTGGGGCTCGGGGGCGCAGTCCCTCCAGATAAAGCACAGCCTTCTGGTCCGGGGTGAGGGCCAGAATAAGCCACATACTAACTGTCTTGGAGTGGGACGTCACAGGAGAGACCCTCTCCAAGGCCCAGGGAGAGGAACAGGCTTGGTCAATGTCCCTTAGAGGGTCAGGGGCCAAGCTGGGACTGGGCTTGGTTCCTGGTCTCTCAGGCACCATTCCCCTAGACCTCTAAGGCAGCCCACAGTCCCAGGCCCCACTCCTGTCCCTGAGAATAGGGCTCCTGGCTTAGGAGCCTCTATGGAAGACACTAGGCCCTGAAGGTGTGATGATGGCTTGTTTGTGAACCGAGCGGCCCCTGACTGTGAGGACCAGAGCTTAGAGGGGATCCTGGTGGGGTGAGGGGAACATGCGTGTGCCTCCCACCCCCAAGCAGGGTGATGCCAGGGCAGGACTTCGCCAAACACTAGGCAGGTGCATGGATGGACGCCCTTGGGTCCTTCCAAACTGAGCAGGGAGACTTTTCTTGCTTCAGAACCTTTCAATGTTCCCCTCCAGAGGGGCTGAGATGGGGGTGGCCTCAGGGAGGGAAGGGGTATGGGAGCTGAACTGGAGTTGAGTGAGAAGGCTGGGGAGACAGAGGCCTCAGTAGGGGGTTGAGAGGAGAGGAACTCAGTGAAGGACCTTCATTCTGGAAGGTGGGGGGCGGGGAGCAGGTGCTAGGCCCAGGGGCATCTCTCCCAGTCTTTGCAGACACCACCGTGAAACCAAGGAACAGTGGCCTGTCCCCAGGGAGCTCCCAAGAGGAAGCTCTGGGAAGGAAAGGGGAAGACGCACTTACTCCTTCCCTGCCAGGAATTCTGCTCCCCCGACCAAGTCCAGCGCCCTCCCACTTTGCCCCAGCACCTGCACCCTCAAGGCTGAGCGCACCTGCAGAACGCACTCCCGCCCCCCACACACCTGGGGCCTCCGACCAGGACCTCGCAGGGCAGGTGACTGCCCGGGAAGGGTAGGGGGATGTGGGGGGACTGGTGGCACCGATGGCATCGCCGGCCGAAGCCTGCCCCTGACTGACGCAATTGCCGGCCGTCGCAGCTATAAATAGCCAAGGAGAGCTGGAAATAGAAGCCAGGGAAGGGCCAGAGGCGGGTGGAGGGAGGAGCTTGGACTTGAGCACCTGATGCCAGAGGAAGAAAACAAAACTCCATTCTAGGGCTCCCCTCCCCCATCCCGCCCCAGCCTAGAGGGGCGTTTGCACCCGGAAACGTTTGAGGAAGCAGGGTGAAGTCAAGAACCTGCCCGACAGTGGGCGGGGCCTCCCTGCCGCGAGGGTCGGGGCGGGTGGAGCCCGCCCTGGCCACAACCCCCAGTCTTCTGCTCTGGGTCATCTGCAGGGCAGTGGCCCCTCCTGATGTCCGCCCGCCCCCTCCCCCAAGCAGAAAGAGATTCCGGTGCCTCTCCAACCTCCCCACCCCACTCCCTCCGTCAAGCTCCTGGCCCAGGAGACCCCCAACAGCCCTGGAGCACAGGCCCGATTGGCGAGATCAGTGGACACTAGGCCTGCTCAGCGCCTGGCCGGTGGGGACGGCGTCCTGGGGCAGGAGGGGGGCTTGTGGGGCAGTTTTTGTATCTTTCTCGCCCAACCCGACCCTCCGGCCAGCAGCGGGAATGGGGCTCAGAGACTTTGCCGCCCTGGGACAGGGCGCACTGCAGCCAGTGTGGAAGCCAGACCCGGCCCCGGTGCCTGGTTCTGCTGGTCACCTCTTGCCCACCTACCCAGCGGGTGCTCACAGGCTGGGGGTCCAAAACAGGAACAGAAAACCACAGGACTGGGGGCGCTTTGAGGCTGAAGGGCGCAGGCCCTTCGCGGACACCCCTGAGCCCTCCACCCTGAGCCCCCAGCCGCGCCAGGGAGTGACTTCAGTCCGGATTCCCACTTTGGGGCCTCCCCCTCTGACAGCGCATTAGGGCTGGCAAGGCGCGGCCGATAGGGCCCTTCGCCTGTGTGGACCCTAACAGGAAACTCGAGGAGGGGCAGGATTGAGGGCAGTAGGAAGGGGTTGGAGTGGACGAAGGGAGGTTTGGGTCCCCCCACCTCTCTGTGCAACTGGTGGCGCCCCGCCCTCCCTGAGGACAAGGACCCCGCAGCCGCGAGGACGGCGGCTGCCGGCCAGTGTGGGGTGGGTGGGCGCGGTCCCATTAGCGCGCGCGGGGTCCGCCAGGTTGGGCGGTGAGGTCAGCCCCGACGTAGGGGGCCCAGAGCATCGCTGGGTGGCGCGGGTGGCGCTGGCATCTGGGCCGCCAACCCCGCAGGAAGCGCCCAGTCACAATCCCGCCCCAGGGCTCCCCCCCGACCCGCTACCCGGAGCCCAGAACCTGCCCAACCTGTGGGCGCAGCCGGGGGCTCCGAGGACCGAGAGGCAGGCGCGGTGGGTGCGCCCGCTGCTCGCGATGACCTCACGCCCGGCGGGGCCGCGCCCACTCCCAGACCGCCCTCCGCGGCGCGCTCCATCCTCAAAGCGCCGCTGCTCCTCGGCTCCCGAGTCCTGCGCGCCCCTCGCGGGTCCGGGTCCCCAGGCACTGCTGGCGTGGAGGGCGGGCGCGGGGAGCACCTGCTCGGCTCCAAGCATTTGGGCAGCGCGGCTCCGGGTCCGGGGCCCGGGTGGGCAAATACCTGTCCCGCAGGGGCTGGGCGAGCGCCCCTCCGGAGCCTGCCTGCCCCGCCCGGGGGCCGTAGTGTGCGCTCTTCTCCCGCCTCGGGCTCCGACCTGGGCTCGCCGGCCACCCCCACCCGACGCTCCCCGAACCCGAGGCGGAGCGCAGCCCGGCAGCGCCATCTGCTGCCCGCGCCCGCCGAGGCTGGGGCCGGTTCTCTGGCTTGGGGCCCTGCACGCACGCCCACCCGTCGGGGACCCACCTGCTGGGAGGAAGGCACAGCCCTGTCTCCACCCTGCGGCCCCCGCCCATCCTACTTCTAAGGCCCTCCCCTGGGTCCGTCGGCTGCTTCAACTGTATCCACAACCTGCACCTGCTCTGGGCCTGCCGGTCCCGCAGAAAGGTCGCCCACACCGCGGCCCCAGGGACGCACGCAGTCGGTGACCAGATGTGTCTCCAGCCAGGTGTCCTCCCTGTCCTCCAGACCGGGCAATGCCAAGCTGCAGCGGCCACCTGCATCTGGCTGGGCCCCCATCCCAACGCCTCCAACCCCCTTCGCGGCCACCCCTCCTTCTCAGGTAAGCAGTACACCTAGCTGCTGTTCTTGGCTCTCCCGCCGCCGCGCCCTCACCTGGATGGTTCCGCCAGACCCCGCAGGCCCCTTAGTCCGCCCCAGCCCTACCCACCTGTCTACAAAGAGCATTCCTGGAAGGGCCCCTCCCTGGTCTGCGGATGTGCTCTGCGCTCCTTCCCCAGCCCAGGTGCAGGGCGGGACTCTGAATCCCCTACCGTGCAGAGGGCAGGTTCACCTCGACCCTTGACTTCCCAGCAGGGCCTGGCATTGAGGGTGCCGCCCTGGGATATTGTGTGTGGCCTGAGGCTGCTGGAGCCAAGCACCGCAAACCAGGCGGCTTCAACAGAAACGTCTCTCCAGCCCAGCGCAGTGGCTTGCGCCTAGAATCGCAGCACTTTGGGAGGCTGAGGCAGGCGGATCACCTGAGGTGACCAATAAGACATCAGCCTGGTCAACATGGTGAAACCCGGTCTCTACTAAAACTACAATAATAAGCTGGGTGTGGTGGCAGGCGCCTGTAATCCCAGCTACTCAGGAGGCTAAGGCAGGAGAATCCCTTGAACTCGGGAGGTGGAGGTTGCGGTGAGCTGAGATCACACCACTGCACTCCAGCCTTTGTGACAGAGCAAAACTCTGTCTCAAAACAAAACAGAAAAAGGAAGGAAGGAAGGAAGGAAGGAAGGAAGGAAGGAAGGAAGGAAGGAAGAAAGAAAGGCAAGAAAAGCAAGAAAGCAAGAAAGAAAGAAAGAAAAGAGAAGTCTCTCCAAGGTCTGCAGGCCACAAGTCCAAGATCCAGGTGTAGGCAGGTGGGCTCCGCAGAGGGCCAGGAGGGAGCATCTGCCTCAGCCCCGCCCTGTGGCCTCTTACAAGGCCGTCCACCCACCCTACTCCAGCGTGGCCTCATCTTAACTAGGTTCATCTGCAGTGACCCTAGTTCCAAATAATGAGGTTACATTCTGAGGTACTGGGGGTCAGGACATCGACATACGAATGTGTGAGGCTCGACCCCACCCATAACAGGTATCGGTGGGAGAAGGAGGCGTGCATACTCTGTGGCCACCACCGGGAGCCCTTCAGACTGCCCTCACCACACTGCAGGCAACCAGTCCTGGCAACGGGCTCCGTGGCGGTAAGTCTGCAGAGCCGGCGTCCCAGGAGGCGGGGGCCCGCATGGGTTTGATGAGCAAAAGCTGTCAGGCTGTCAGGGTTTATCTGGTCCGGGGATTCCCACCCTCCCGCCCTTCAACATTGCCTGGGGGGATCTTTAAATGCAGGTCCCTGGGCCCTGCCCAGACCTACACAGCCAGCCTCTGTGGGAGCAGGTCTCAGGGATCTGTATTTCCAAAGTTTCCCTAGGGAGTCTGCTGCACCTGTTGATGAGACATGTACATTTGGGGACCTGTAATCTAGAGGTCCCTATCCAGTGGATGGAGGGGACAATAGTGAACCCCAGCTGGCTGGAGACAGAGCCAGGAGGAAGGCTGAGCCTCCTGGCCTCCATCTGTAGTTTCTGTGTGGGTGCATCCTCAAGAGGCCGAGGCCTTGCTCCTTCACTGCTCCCTGACCCTCCACGCCTCCAGGCCACGCTTTGGCCATGTGCACCGCCCACCCTACCTCCCAGAGCATGGGCTTCCACAGGGACAGCTTCTCCCACACCCCAATCTAGCTCCAGGCTCTGCGTGGCTTGTGGGGGCAGCCACAGCTCCCACTGTACCCTGGAGGGCAGAGCTGTCCTGCCAGTACCGCGCCTGTGTCATGGGCCTCAGTGTCCCCATCCAGGAGAGGGAGCTGGAGCAGTCCTGGTGCCTCCTCCCTCCCATAGGGAGACGGGGAGCCTGTGCACAGGCTGGCTCTGCGGGGGCCAGTTCCACACTGTGCCACACCCACTGGGCCCTCTGGGGCCTCCGGGTCTTGTCTGCAAAATGGGAATTGGGGAGGGGTGGAATGTCACTAATTTACTTTCCTGTTCCTGCTTTTTGTGGATTTTTTTCCATTAACATGTATGGAAGCCTTCTGTCTGGTGCTGGGGATGGCCCCAGGAGCCCCAGCACATGGGAAACAAGCCTTTGTCGTCACTCTGAGATCAGCGGTTTATGTGACAGGTGTGTACAAGAGGTGGTCACCACTCAGGAAGAGGGTGGCAGGAAGGCTGCCTGGAGGAAGCGGCATGTGAGAAAGGCCCTGAGTGACAAGCAGTTCTTGCAGAGGAGCTCCTCCTTCCCAACAAGAGCAGCACGTTCGAAGCCCCCACAGTGCAGGACAGCCCACGACTGCAGCCACGGGAGCCCCTGACGGACCACACACCCACCCTGGGCCGAGCGCTCTGCCGAGTGCATGGGATGGAGACGGACCACGCACCCAGCCTGGTCCCGGCGCTCTGCCAAGTGCACAGGATGAAGTAGTTCCTAGAGGTGGGGAGGGGGCAGGGAACGGTCAGCTCCCAAGGATCTCAGACTCTGTCCCCAGGCCGAGGGGAGCAAACCTGCAGGTCCTGCCTGAAAGGGTGGTTTGTTAGGGGCTGGCACCACTGGCCAGTAAGGGTGGTTGGAAGGATCCCGGTTGGGTGGGGGTGGCAGGAAAGGTGGTCATTGTGGACAAAAAGGGCAAGTTCCCAACTCCCCAGGTCAGTCACCTCTTTGCTTCAAGGAATGGCCTGCAGGTGACCCTGGGTATCAGGGCCTCAAGGAGCAACCCACGGTAGCCTGGACCCTGTCTGCCCTGAGCGCTCTCTGCCCAGGTCTGGACGAGAACTCTGCCCACCCTGCACTCACCGGCTGGCAGGTGGCCTGCGTCCCAGCCTCAGGCCTCATCTGCATTTGCAGATCACCGGCACCTCTCAAGAATGATTCCCATGGGAGATGAGGGTGAAGAGCGATGGGGGTTGGGACCTCGAGTCCTGGTTTTGCCTGGGGAACTCTCCCTCTCTTGCCACCACCATCCCGAGTTGCAGGATCCAGGTTGTCCCCTGGGGTCCCCTATCCCTCCCCAAGCCTGCTACCTCTGGCCACTGTGCCAGGCAGCAACTACTGGAAGGGTTCTGCTGGAATGGGCACCTCCTTCCCCAGGTCACCCCTACCCCCTCCTGGGAATGGAAAACAGGAGCCCCTTCCCGTCACTCTCCTGCCCCTTCCTCCTCTCTGCAATGGGTGGGGCCCCAGGAGAGGGGGGCAGGAAGGCCCCTTGGGGACTTGGGCTATAAGAAAGTGCCCTCCGCAGGCCTGTCAGGCCCCACGCCCCTTCCAGCTCAGCTGGGAGTTCCAGCGCAGCTCCCCCCGTCTGAGCTCTGGTCTGGAATGGGGGTCCCAAGACCAGGGCAGATGCTTGTGAGGGAGAGGAGCTTTGGGCATCACCGTGGCTCTGAAGTGGGCGTCTCTGTGAATTTTGCATCCTCCTTGAGACTCATTAACAGCTCCATTCGAAATCCAGCTTCACCCAAGTGCCAGCCTGTGCCAGGCCCAGGGAGCTGTCCTGTGTACCGGAGCACAAGGCCTTGAGCCTGCTCCCTCCAGTCCATGCTGGGGACACGCAGGCAGCCAGGAGCTGGAGCACGCTGGCAATGCTGCACAAATGGCTGTGTATTCACCTTCTTCTGAGGAACAAGCAGATCTGGGGACACTGAACCTGGGCCCTGGGCAGGGACAGCCAGCAGGAGACCATCTTGCTCTGGGTTGCCTTCTGATGACGGGACACACAGGCCCCACTCTCGACGCTCATCCACTCACCTCCTGTCCTCCAGCACCCTACAGACATCTGTGTGTGAGGGCCTAGAGCAGGAGGAACTTAGCTTCCTACCGTGCCAGGGTCGAGAGCTGACGGCCAGCAGAGCCGACCATGCAGCAGAAAATGTCCCCTTCTGTGCTCGAGAAAACCCACCCAGGACCTTTGAGGCCCATCCCGGTAGGTGAAGGCGGAAAGCCAAGGAAGGAGCAGTGAAGCCCAAATGAGGGCTGAGGTTAGCAAAACCTTTGAAAATGGCCTCTGAAGATTCACATGGGTGGAGTCCACCCAGCTGGAGACGGGTGAGAAACAGGAAGCTCTGCCTTAGGAGTTACCTCCTCCTGAAAGAGGCCTGAGCTACCATTTGGGAGGCCAGGGTTTAGTTAACACTGAGTCATGGTGAGCCCAACAACTCAGGGAGGAGCGACAGCTGAAACTCGGGATTCAGGGAGCCCTGTCTCAGCCTCAGGAAAAGCGCACCCCTAGGTGCTTTGAATCATGTGGCCGGTAAATGCACCTGTTACAAGTTGAATTGTGTGCCCCAAAAAGATATACTCAGAAATGGGGCGCAGTGGCTCATGCCCGTAATCCCAGGGCTTTGAGAGGCCAACACAGGAGGATCATTTGTGCGCCCAGGAGGTTGAGGCTGCAGTGAGCTGCGATGGTGCCGTTGCACTCCAGCCTGGGCAGCAGAGCCACACCCTGTCTCAAATATATATATATATAATATATATAAAGTATACATAATATATAACATATAATATATAATATATAACATATAATATATAACATATAACATAATATATAATATATAATGTACTATATATTATATATAAAATATATAATATGTAACAATATATCATATATTATATATAAATATATATATTATATAATATATATTTATATATAAAATATATATACACTGACATATATACACACACGTGTGTACCAAATAATAAACATATATATACATATATACATATATATGTATATATACACACACACATATATAGTTTGGAGACAAAGTCTTGCTCTGTCACCCAGGCTAGAGTGCAGTGACACTATCTCGGCTCACTGCAACCTCTGCCTCCCAAATTCAAGCGATTCTCCTGCCTCAGCCTCGTGAGTAGCTGAGACTACAAGCATGCGTCACTATATCTGGCTAATTTTTATATTTTTAGTAGAGACAGAGTTTCACCATGTTGGCCAGGCTGGTCTTGAACTCCAGACCTCAGGTGATCCACCCTCCTCAGCCTCCCAAAATGCTGGGATTACAGGCCTGAGCCACTGCGCCCGGCCAGGACATGGCAGCTTTCTGTGAGCAGAGGCTCCAGCCCTCCCTCTGCTGGACCTCAGTGGATCCTGGCTGGCGGGAGCTTTGACGGGGGTTGTTGCAGCTGCCTGCAGGTCCTAGGGGAGGAAGTGGCCTGGAGGGTCCTGCATGAGTGGGCAGGTGGCAGCCCTGGATGTGGGTAGCAGCACCCACCAGAGATGAGCAGGGGCACCCAGCCTGCCTCCCTGTGGTGCTGCCGTGGCCCGGTTACTTAGCCGCACCTAAAGATAGGAGGCAGAGGGCACCTTCTCAGAGAGCACTGGCAGCTGCTTTGGGTCACACACACGGAGCCCTTGGCTGCACTTGGCTCGTGGGAAGGCCCCAGCCATAATCCCAGGAGACGCTGATTATCAGCCTCCCCGTGCCCTGCCTGCATTCCGGTCACCCCAGGGGCACCAGGCCCCCACGGAGAGCTAAGCCAAACACAGGGGCTGTCCTGGCCTCTGGAGGGGAGGCGGAGACGACTGAAGCCTGAAGAACACTCCCCAGCCTGCTCCCAAGGGTGACCCACCTTGACTGTTTTCTCAAGACCCAGGGAGGAGCGTCCCTTTGGGAGGCAGGTCATGGTGGGAAAATGGCAGGCTTGAGAGCAGATGTTTCTGGAACCCCAGCTCCCCACCTGCTCGCTGAGTGACCTCGGAAAAGCCTCTGACCCTCCAGGAGCCTCGGCCTCCTTCCTGGATTGTCACTGCCTGGGGATTAAGTGAGGGAGCAGCAGCAGGACAGGGGGTACAGTGCGATCAGCAGGAGGGTGTCTGAGGCGTTTGTTGAAGGTTCAGAAGAGCTGGCACCTTGGGATTGGGAGGCAGGGCCGGCTTCTGCGCCACCGTCCCCAAATCAGACCCTGTTCGGGTCTAGGAGGTAAAGGGAACGCTGAACCATGGGGGTGCTGGGGACGGAGGGGCTGCCCAGACAGGCGCTGGCAGCTGTGGCTACCCTCCGCCTCACTGCGGACTGAACCAAGCACAAGAACCAGCTCATAGGTGAGAGGGAACCATTGTCCTCCAGGCTCTGCAGTGTGGGAGGATGTGCGTGTCACGAGGCCCACCCCGTGCCAAGGCCTCTCAGCGGCACAGCCTGGGACAAAGAGGGGACGCTGAGCACCAGCTGCATCCCCTGCTGGCCCCGAAAGGCAATGAGTGGGCCCTAGAGAAGGCCAGACAGGGTCAGAGCAGAGTCCGTGAATGACAAATGACCCCGCAGGGCTCAGCCTGCGTCCTGGAGTCAGCGGTTGACTGGGGAATCAGCTCTTTCCCCTGAAACATGCCATGAGGTCATCCTTATCCTGGAAGCCTCGGCGTTCCACCCCACCGTGGAGGACAGCTGCCCGAGGATCTCCGCACAGGTCCTGTCTCCAAGGGGTCCCCAGCCTAGATAGAAGCATGATTAGGAAAATCGGGCCCCTCTCTTCTCTAGCCAGGAACTCCCAGTGGGCACAGCAGCCCCCGGGGCCACTCTAGAGCCAGGCAGAAGGAAAGAGCCTGATTAGAAAGGGCAGGAGCTGTCACGAGGTGGCTTCAATCTGCAGAAATGAAGTGTCTCTCAGTCAGGCCAGAAGTCTGACATTGTCAGCATCACCAGGGCTGGTTTCTTCTGAGGGCTGTGAGGAAGGGTCTGCTCCAGGGGTCCCTCCTTGGTTTGTGTTGTAGATGACCTTCTCCTTCCTGTGTCTCTTCACACTGTCTTCTCTATGTAAGGCTGTGTCCAAACTTCCCGCTACCCGATCCTTTTATTTATTTATTTATTTATTTATTTATTTATTTTTTTGAGATGGAGTCTCTCTCCATCTCCCAGGCTGGAGTGCAGTGGTGCGATCTTGGCTCACTACAACCTCTGCCTCTCGGGTTCAAGCAATTCTCCTGCCTAAGCCTCCCGAGTAGCTGGGATTACAGCCACCACCATGCCCAGCTAATTTTTGTTTTTTTGTTTTTTTTTTTTTTTTGAGCCGGAGTCTTGCTCTGTGCCCCAGGCTGGAGTGAGTGGCGCGATCTCCGCTCACTGCAAGCTCCGCCCCGCCGGGTTCACGCCATTCTCCTGCCTCAGCCTCCCAAGTAGCTGGGACTACAGGCGCCCGCCACCTCGCCTGGCTAATTTTCTTGTATTTTTAGTAGAGACGGGGTTTCACCATGTTAGCCAGGATGGTCTCGATCTCCTGACCTCGTGATCCGCCCGTCTCGGCCTCCCAAAGTGCTGGGATTACAGGCTTGAGCCACCGCGCCCGGCCTAATTTTTGTGTTTTTAGTAGAGATGGGGTTTCACCATCTCCGCCTCCCCTCCAGAGGCCAGGACAGCCCCTGTGTTTGGCTTAGCTCTCCGTGGGGGCCTGGTGCCCCTGGGGTGACCGGAATGCAGGCAGGGCATGGGAAGGCTGATAATCAGTGTCTCCTGGGATTATGGCTGGGGCCTTCCCACGAGCCAAGTGAGCCAAGGTCTCGAACTCCTGATCTCAGGTGATCTGCCTGCCTCTGCCTCCCAAAGTGCTGGGATTATAGGCGTGAGCCACCGTGTCCGGCTTAAATTCCTCCTTTTTATAAGGTCACCAGTCATACAGGATTGGAAGCCCCCTACTCCACCAGGACCTCATCTTAACAAACGACATCTGTGGGTCAGGCGCGGTGGCTCACGCCTGTAATCGAGACCAGCTTGGCCAATGTGGTGAAACACCGTCTTTACTAAAAACATAAAAATCAGCCAGGCGTGGTGGTGGACACCTGTAATCCCAGCTACTGGGGAGGCTGAGGCAGGAGAATCAACTGAACCTGGGAGGCAGAGGTTGCAGTGAGCCACCATTGCACTCTAGCCTGGACAACAAGAGCAAAACTCCATCTCAAACAAACAACAACAAAAAAATGACATCTGCAGTGACTCTATTTCCAGATGAGGTCCCCTTCGGACCTTACTGGTACTGGGGGTTAGAACAGCCTCTTATCTTTCCAGGCGACACGTGTCAGCCCATGACACTGAGCGTGCCGTGACCCTGTCCCTCGCTCTCTTTACCCCAGGGTACTGGTCATTCTGGAATGTGCTGTCTGCTTTATTATTTTTTTCACGGACACTCTACAGCTCCTCAAGGGCAGGTTTTAGTCTGTTGCGTCTACTACTGTTCTCCAGGTGCCTTACAAGTGCCTTGTTCTGGTAGGTAGTTGGCACTCACTACTTATTTGTCAGATGAATGGGTGAGTGGAAGGAGGAGAGGTCTGAGTGGGAAACCCTACAGTTTACTTTCCTGCCAAAATCTTCAACCAAAAGCAAACCTTCAACTCCAGAGATACCCAGAAATGGGTGCCACCCTCCCAGACCCCAAAGTTGCAGAGAAGGGGCCCTCTAGGATGCCAGTCTCACTCCCACATCTTTTCTGTGCGGAAGGCAGAGGGTGTTGGTAATTGACAGTGGACTGAAAGACGTAATTATTCCAACTGCAGCTGTTCTTCCAGATGTGGTGTCCTTAGTGGAGCCAATCAACAGTTATGATTCATCTATTGATCAGGCAGTCACACCCACCTCAATCCCAATAAACAGAGAACATCAGAAGCAGGGAGTCTTTATTTGGAGAGATTGGCAGTATACCTTCCCACTTAGGCCTCAGGGTCCTACAAACTCGAATTCCCTCTGCCACAATTTCATCCACATAGACCTTTTTTTTTTTTTTTTTTGAGACAGAGTTTCACTCTTGTCACCAGGCTGGAGTGCAATGGTGCCATCTCGGCTCACTGCAATCTCTGACTCCCGGGTTCAAGTGATTCTCCTGCCTCAGCCTCCGGAGTAGCTGGGATTACAGGTGCACACCACCATGCCCAGCTAAATTTTTTGTATTTTTAGTAGAGATGGGGCTTCACCATGTTGCCCAGGCTGGTCTCCAACTCCTGACCTTAAGTGATCCACCCGCCTCAGCCTCCCAAAGAGCTGGGATCACAGGTGTGTGCAACCACGCCCAGCCTAGTTTTTTTTTTTTTTTTTTTTTTTTGCATTTTTAGTAGAGATGGGGTTTTACCATGTTGGTCAGGCTGGTCTCAAACTCCTGACCTCGTGATCTGCCCACCTCGGCCTCCCCAAAGTGCTGGGATCACAGGTGTGAGCCACCACACCTGGCCTAGTCCACACAGATTTTGATTGTCTCTCAGGACATCATATCATATGAATGATGCCATGTTCACAGGCCCCAGAGCCGAGGACCTGGATACTCTAGATGCTAAATAATACACGTGTGGCTGGGTACGGTGGCTCACGCCTGTAATCCCAGCACTTTGGGAGGCCGAGGTGGGTGGATCACGAGGTCAGGAGTTTGAGACCAGCCTGACCAACATGGTGAAACCCTGTCTCTACTAAAAATACAAAAATTTATTTTTGCATGGTGGCGCACGCCTGTAATCCCAGCTACTCGGGAGGCTGAAGCAGGAGAATCCCTCGAACCCAGGAGGCGGAGGCTGCAGTGAGCCGAGATTGCGCACTGCACTCCAGCCTGGGTGACAGAGCGAGACTCTGTCTCAAAAAAAAAAAAAAAAGAAAGAAAGAAAGAAAGAAAGAAAGAAAGAAAGAAAGAAAGAAAGAAAGAAAGAAAGAAAAAGAGAAAAAAATAAATGTGCTTGCCAAGAGATATATCCCATGAACATTTAGGGGCTTGGCAACATTTTGGGTATCTAATGGTCTGAAAATATGAAAACCTTCTTTTCTTTTTTTTTTTTTTTTTTTTTTTTTTTTTTTTTTTT